>NC_057814.1:120766779-121066779 GCF_018294505.1 Triticum aestivum | reverse complement strand
GCTCTGTTAACGTCTGCAGTGGATCTAGGGCATCCACATTGTTTAGATGCCACTTAGCCTCTAAGTTGGGTCCCACAAGATGGCCAGTTTTTATGGAAATTTGCTGCAATTTTTAGATGATATTTTCCTCAAAGATGGACCCCATATTTAACTTAAATAAAGCGAAAGCTAAACCATATCCTACTGGCAGGTGGGCACCTGTAACCGTTTTTGTAGTTCATGGATGGCTGGAAGCAGCCTCCATGCTTGGAAGTGGCTAGCAAATTTTGCATGGTGTCCATGTTTGAGCGTTTGGCAGCACCTAGGAAGTCTTTCCTCAGAGGCTGCATTTTGACAACATGTGGATGTCACGGCATCCATTTGTATTTGCTTCTACGATCATGCGACTATTGCAATTTGGGCTTTTTGAGCTAGTGCCAGACCTAAAATCAAAAGAGTTCATGTCAGCTGTACATATTCTTGTAGTGCTCGATATATGGAACAATGCAGTTTTAAAATCTTTGTGTCTATTTGACAGCCAGAAACTTATTCCCCATATGTCTCTTTTCACTGTAAGACATAAAGTTAAAGCATCTAATTTGTTAAGCCCTGTATTGGATTGGATCTCTGGTCAAATTACTGTGTGTACATCAAGATTGTACTTTCTAAATTCTGAACAATATAGCCTTGACAGAAATTACCTATAAGTGTGCATTTTTAATTTTTGTGGTGCAGGATAACAAATGCATAGTGTTCAGTCGGTATTCGAAAGCATTAATTGTTGCAAGAACTGTGACTGATGTCATTTATGCTCTTCACATGCTTCTTCAGGTGAATATTGTCACATAATTCGTTCTATTTTTAATCTTCCTTGTCTATGAAATGACTATGCAACTCCCCTGAATTTTAAGAAAAAAAGGGTTTTCATAAATAGGTGTCAATCCATGGAAATAATCACCTCTTGTAAGTTCGAAATGTTTGTTTAGTATTCCACAAGCTTTTTTTTATTATGAATTAAAAGTATTGCCACTTTTAACAGCGAAAATCCCACTGACAGATTGAACCAGTTTCAAAGCAGTATTTTGGTTTTCAAATCTGGTACAATGTGGTGAACATTTTCAAATCTGGTTCAACCTGTCATTTGTATCAAATGCAGGGTCCACATTGGAATTTACTCTTTACTTATTAGCTACTACTCCCTCCGTCCGAAAATACTTGTCATCAAAAAGAATAAAAGGGGATGTATCTAGATGTATTTTAGTTCTAGATACATCCCTTTTCATCCATTTTGATGACAAGTATTTACGGACGGAGGGAGTATTAAATTCGCATATTTCCTTTAAAGTTATTATTGTAAGTACAACTTTGGAATTCCCTTCTATTAAGCTTGATATGAACTTACTTTCCTTGAGACAACACGACTCCCTTCTACTATGTAGCAAGAATTCTCACGAGGGGGTCATCCTTTTCTGTAAAATGTTCATATTTGCAGAGTTTTAGAGTGAAGTTGCTTCACTTCCTTGTAAATTGTGCCTGCAAAGTTACAATCAGTGCATCATGATATAAAGGTTCTACCATGTTTAGCGACTATTTAGTTTCTTGCAAAATTTGGAGAGAAAAATATTGTTAGCGAGTCAAAACACTGATTGAATGAAAGTTGGCTAGCTTGAGTGACCAAGGCAAAACAGCCTGTTATTATACTAAAAAAATCAGAAGTTTGATGTACACGTTTAAGCAAATGTTTAGACATTAGTTGGGTTTTGCTTGATTTACCATCTCTTTTCAGTTCTAAAGCAATTCTTTTGATTAGCATCTGCTGCTTTTTTTGCCCTTCTGTTGTTTGTTTGGTAGTAGCTGTAGCGTTAGTCTGCAGCATACACACTCATTCCGTTTGAGCTTGCTTTTGTTCTGCTTTGACTCAAGAGGTCCCATTCAACATTCATCATTATTTGTGTATAACTACCAACGTGCGATACTTAATTCTGATATTCCCATTTAGAAGGAGGGGTCAGGGCCCATCCTGGCTTTCTAAGCTCTGCTTTGTCATAACAAATTCCTGTTTTCAGAACTTTGAATATCTTTTGTTTGTTCTAAGGACACAAGAATAGGGATCAACATGCATGAGATGTTCTTTTTTGCAGTTTAGGATGGCCTATGTGGATCCAGAGTCAAGAATAGCGGGAGCAGGAGATTTAGTTGACGAGCCTAAGAAAATCGCTATGCGCTATCTTCGTGGTGCTTTCATAGCCGACCTATCTGTTATGCTTCCAGTTCCTCAGGTACTGTGTGTTTTGTTCGCTTGAATATAAGTTGCTTATATTAGAAATGAGTAAGTTGCCTTTTAAAATTATGTGACTAACACTTATTTTTGTTTAGAAAAATCACTGTCCATGTTTTCCTCAGAAATAATTTGTTTCTTCAAGTTCTTAACATTCTTTGTTTCTATTGGAGGGCCAGTAACTTAGTATTAGGGTCTAATAAGAGCCTCAGTTTGTATTCTAATAAGAGTCTGGTACAATTGTAAGCACTATAACTCTATAAATAATGACGAGAATGCACATTAGAGTCGTTAGTATGTTGTTCCGTGTGATCTGTGGTCGTTGAGAGTTTAATTGGCTTGATGCGGGAGGTTCAGGGCATGCTAGATAAGCCCTGTAATGAGGGGGGAATGCTGGTGACATTGAAATCGGTATCAACGGTGGTGAATGTGGTAGGTTTGGAGGTGCCAGCGCTGGTAAGCTCGATGGTGATCTTGGTGGCTATGGAGTTCTTTGCGGTGGTCCAGGAGATGGAACTATTAGAGAGGTCTAGGAAGGTGATTGAACTTGGCAGAGGTAGCCGAGCTAGAGAGGTGAAGACCAGACTAGTGGTTGTGTTCGTAAGAGTTGGAGCATTGTATTCTGATAGAGGCTAGGGTGGAGGTGGTGATCATGGTGCAGTGGTCTGTGGTGATATTGGTATGTGAGTATACCAATCTCATATTTTGGTCACCGGCGTTAGTAAAAGAAATAGGAGGTAGCCGATTAGACGCCGCCGCGGTCCTGCCGGCGGACGGCACGCGAGGCGGAGCCGCGATCCTGTGGGACTCCTCCAAGATCACCATCACCACTACTGCGATCGGCCAATTCTCCATCACAGCCCGCGCAACGCTCCTGCAGAGCAGCAGCACGTTCTGGATTACCACCGTCTACGGGCCTACCGACGACAACCGCAAGGAGGAGTTCCTTGCTGAGCTGATCAAAGCCATGCCACCTGCCGGGGAGCCTTGGTTAATCAATGGTGACTTCAATGTAATCTATGAGGCGAGGGACAAGAGCAACCTCAACCTAAACAGGCGGATCATGGGCAGATTCAGAGCAGCCATTGACCGAGCTGGGCTGCGAGAGATCAAATGCAAGAACAGACACTTTACTTGGAGTAATGAGAGGGAAAACCCCACGTTCGTCGCCATCGACAAAATGTTTTGCAATCTGGAGTGGGAAACCCTGTTCCCCTCCTACATCCTGATGGCCGCGTCCACGATATGCTCAGATCATTGCCCTCTTCTGCTGTCCAACGCCACTGCACCGAACCGCAAGGCAATCTTTAGGTTTGAGACGTTCTGGACGCGGTTCCCGCACTTCCAGCAGACGGTAGCCAGGGCTTGGTAGAGGTCGGTCAACCACAGCTGCCCTTTCACAAGACTGAAGATCAAACTGAAGAGAGTCGCGGCTGACCTGAAGATCTGGGCAAAAACTCTGTTCAGCGAGACCAAGTTGCAGTTTCATCTGGCTTCAGAGGTTGTACTGCGTCTGGATGTCGCACAAGAGAAGAGGCAGCTCACACACAGCGAGTTCTGGCTACGGAAAACCCTGAAGCTGAAGATTGTGGGCCTTGCAGCCCTCGAGCGCGTCAGAAGGCGGCAGGCCTCGCGCATCACTTGGCTGAAGGCGGGTGACGCTTCCACAGAATTTTTTCAGGCAAAGCAAACCTCCAGGCGACGAAGAAACTTCATTCAGTGCATCCAATCGGCAGGCGGCCTCAAGACTAGCCACGCTGACAAGGTGGCCGCTGTGCACAAGCACTTCTCTTCCTTGCTGGGGCAGAAAAGAAATCGGCCTCGCACGATCAACTGGGAGGCGCTGGGGCTACCAAGGCTGCAAGCTGGGGGCGGACTCGACAACCCCTTCTCGGAGGCAGAGGTTTATGCAGCGATTTGTGCATCCCCGTCGGAGAAGGCGCCAGGCCCCGACGGCTTCAACAGCACTTTCTTCAGAGCATGCTGGCCAACTATCAAGGGGGATGTAATGGATGTGTTTGAAAGTTTCTATCAGCTGGCTGACGGAGATTTTGGCGCGCTGAACCGTGCCCTCATCGTGCTGCTGCCCAAAAAGGATGGTGCAATTCAAATGGGTGACTTCAGGCCCATCAGCCTGATACATTCAGTGGCTAAGTTGATCACAAAGGTGCTGTCCATCAGGCTTGTAGGTGTATTGGACCAACTGATCTCTCCAGCACAGAGCGCATTCCAAAGGAAGAAAGGAATCCATGACAGTTTTCTCTACGTCCAGAACTGCGTCAGAAAGTTTCAGAAAAAGAGAAAACCAATGCTTCTGCTCAAGTTAGACATTGCCAAAGCTTTCGACACCATCTCCTGGGAATATCTCCTGGAACTCATGCAGCAAATGGGTTTTCCCTCTAGATGGGAGACTGGGTCGCGCTCCTCCTCTCGTCTGCAACGTCCTCCTGCATGCTCAACGGAGACCCTGGGCCAAGCATTTTGCATCAGTGTGGGCTCAGGCAAGGCGCCCCCCTGTCCCCAATTCTGTTCATCCTCACCATTGACCCATTGCACAGACTACTGGAAGCAGCTACAAGAGATGGCGCGCTCGCGCCGCTACCGGAAAGAACGGTGAGGCTGCGAGCGACCCTGTACGCCGATGATGCAGTGATCTTTGCAAACCCTGAGCGGCAAGAAATCGACCTCCTCATGCAGCTCCTCAGCGACTTCGCCGACGCATCCGGGCTGCGCATGAACCCGCAGAAATCATCGGCTGCTCCGATTAGTTGCGAAGACGTAGACCTCAACCAGGTGCTGGAGGGTTTTGGCGGCTCCATCGTCAGCTTCCCCATTAGATACTTAGGCCTACCAGTATGCATCAGCAGGACTAGGCTAGTCCACTTGCAGTATCTCATCGACCGGACTGGCAGGCTGGAAGGGCCGGCTCATGCCAATAGCAGGCCGGCAGGTGCTGGTGCGGTGCGTGCTCTCTGCACTGCCAGCCTTCGCCCTCGCCGTCCTGCACGCCCCGAAGAAATTCCACAAAGAGGTGGACAAAGCAAGACGCCGGTTTCTCTGGGCCCAGGACGAGGAAATCTCAGGCGGGAAGTGCAAGGTCAACTGGAAGCTCGTAACCTCGCCGGTGGATTGCGGTGGACTTGGCATACCAGACATGGAACGTTTTGCGCGCGCACTCCGTCTACGGTGGCTCTGGCTCGCATGGAAGCATCCGGACAGGCCATGGGTTGGCACGGGCTCGCCGTGCGACGACAAGGACAGAGAGTTGTTCGCCGCTGAAACTAGAGTCGCCATAGGGAATGGAAGGAGGGCCACGTTCTGGAACTGCACCTGGCTCGGCGATCAGCCGCTCAAACTTCGGTTCCCTCTGCTGTTCGCCAACTCATCCAGAAAGAACCGATCGGTGGCCGAAGCGCTCCAAGACGACAGATGGATCCTCGATCTCCGGAGAGGCAACGCAATGGAGATCATCCCGCAGCTGGTCTCTCTGCGCTGCAGCATCCGCGAGGCCAACATCACCCTGCAGGATGAGGCGGAGGATGAGATCTCCTGGCGAGCGGGAGGTCAGTACAGCGCCAAATCAACCTACGATGCTCAGTTCGTTGGGCAGCCCAGAGGTGCACTACAGCAGCTCATCTGGAAGGTATGGGCGCCGGGGAAATCAAGTTCTTCATGTGGCTGTTGCACCACGACCGGCTCTGGTGCAATGACCGGCTGCAGCGGCGTGGATGGGAAAATGGCTACTTCTGCTAGTTATGCCTCAGAAACTTGGGGAGCTCGGCACACCTTCTTTGGGACTGCCCCACGTCACAGCAGATTTGGGCCAGGGCAGTGGCATGGAGGGGTTGCGGCGCGTTGAACCCAGCCACCTGGGACGGGTGCAAGACCACAATGGAGGCCGTCACTGCAATAGTCTCTGCATCATCACCATCCGACAGGCGAGCCACCAAATCCATGGTGGCTCTGGTTGCATGGCACATCTGGCAGGAACGCAACAGCTGCACGTTCAGGAAGAAGGCGGCTTGCATTGACGATGTGATTAGTGCGTGCAGAAGAGAGTTGGAGCAATGGAGACTAGCAGGACCGAAAGAATTAGAGCCCCCCTTTGGGGATATCACATGAGGAATAAACCTTAGTCTGTACCTAGAGGGTAGGGGGAGGGGGAGAGCCTGCGTGCTCTTCCTTAAACCCGGTCTTTCTTCAGTCGCTAATCTCCTTTGATTAGTGACAATTTTTCTAACTCTCTCTTCTGCTAAATCAATGAAAAGCCAGGCAACTGGGTCTTTCAAAAAAAAATCTCATATTTTACTTCAGTCATGGCAGCTGAAGCAAGCCTTGTAAAGTGGAGGCCTTGTTGGTGGTATTGGTTGTGCCTTTGATTGTTGGTTAGGTGACTTTAGTCAAGGAAGCGTCTTAGTGAGTCTATTGCAATATGTCTGAAGATGGGCATGATTGCATCAGGCCCATATTGAGGGGAGTGTTGGATTGTTAAGAGTATGCACTAGAGTTCATTGCAGTCCTGAACACTATATAAAGGGCATGTAGTCTTGGGGGACAGAACACCCTTTCAGTTACGCATGCTGTATTTCAATTTTCCTCTTACAATTTCCTTGAAAGCTCTTTCAGTCTTAGTTGTTCATGCTAGTCCCGATAAGTTAGATCCCAGGTGTTGAGCCTATTTTAAATAAGAATATTCTGCTGGTTGGCGTCGCAAAGTATTCAGAGGCTTCTGCACTACAATTTGAGAGTTGCAAGTACTCGTCTACAATTAGCATTGCAGATATAACTCGGTTTTTCTAACGTTGTTGTGTTAGATATTGTACTAGTTGTGTGTTTGGTCTGTTATATCGTGACTGCTTTGCTTATTTCCCTACACTTCTACATGAACATGCACTGTTAACATGTGTTGGCCTTTGGCCCATTGGAAGAGAGTAAGGATCTACTCCAACAAGCTGGTACATACAAATGTGTCACCACCAGAGCGCCTTCATACGAGATCGATCCATCCAGGATAATTTTCTCTACGTTCGGAATGTGATCAAGGCCGCACACACTGCCAAATCTCCCATGGTGTTCCTGAAATTGGATATAGCGAAAGCCTTTGATTCGGTGTGCTGGGTTTTTCTTCTGGAGGTGATGGAAGCAATGGGCTTTGGACAGAGGTGGCGTGATATGATATCACTGATGCTCTCATCGTCCTCTTCACGTGTGCTGCTCAACGGAGTGCCTGGAGTGCCGTTTCATCATCGGTGTGGTTTAAGGCAAGGGGATTCTTTGTCACCATTGTTGTTCATTTTGGCAATGGAGCCGCTGCAGCGATTGCTTCAGTTGGCAACACAGAGAAACATTCTGTCGCGGCTACGACCGAGGGTAGCGCGCTTCCGATCTAGTTTCTACGCCGATGACGCAGCTTTGTTCATCAACCCGGTGGCAGATGACTTTAACGCTGTACAGGCCATTCTCACCCTGTTTGGGGATGCCTCTGGATTAAGAACAAACGTGACCAAATCAGTGGCCTACCCAATAGCTTGTGCAAACATAGATATGCAGTCATTGTTCGTCTTTTTTGGAGGGGAGCCAGGAGCCTTCCCATGTCAGTACCTAGGACTCCCACTCGGGACCCGGAAGCCAAGGAGGGTTGAGCTGCAGCCATTGATTGATAAGATTGCTAGAAGACTATCTAACAGAAGGGGGAGGATGATGAACCGTATGGGAAGGCTGGTGTACATTAACTCGGTGGTCACAGCCACGGCTACATATTACCTAACGGCTTTCCAGCCGGACAAGTGGCTGATCAAGAAAGTGAACAAACTTAGGAAGAATTTCCTTTGGGATGCGGACGATGGAAACATTGGGGGAAAGAGCTTGGTTAACTGGAGACAAGTTTGCACTCCAAAGCGATATGGTGGCCTTGGGGTGAAGAACATCGAGTGCTTTGGCCGGGCATTGAGGCTTCGCTGGGAGTGGTTTAGATGGGGAGAGGAGGACAGGCCATGGAAGGGCTCGGACACGCCTTGCGATTCCACGGATAAGCAACTCTTCGCCAGCTGCACCAAAATTCAGCTGGGGGATGGAAACACGGCATTCTTTTGGACGGACAGATGGCTTAATGGCGAGGCATTCTCTGTCTCTACCCCTGAGCTCTTCAAGTTGGCAAGGTTTAAAAACTGACCGTCAAACAGGGGTTGCATAACAGCAAATGGATGACAGGGCTGCACAGCATGAACAGTGAGGAGCAGTTGACAAAATTCTTTCAGATATGGGACAAGGTACAGGTGGTCACACTGGAGCCGAGGAAGGACAAAGTTGTATGGAACCTGACGACAAACGGAGTATATTCGTGTACCTCTGCCTACGAGGCACAATTCTTCACTCGGATTCATAAACCAGAGCTATCACGACTATGGAGAGGAATGGTGGAGGGGAAAGTAAGATTCTACCTATGGCTGCTGTTGCAAAACCGGAATTGGACGGCTGACAGATTGCAGGCGCGGGGGTGGCCGCACGACGCGCTTTGCAGCCTATGTGATCAGGAGTTGGAAACAGCGAATCATCTTTCCTTGCACTGCTCCTTTGCCAAGGTGATCTGGGACTTGTTCCGGAGATCAACAGATGATCTATGCAGTGCGGCTGCCACGGCGACGTCCATATCTGAATGGTGGGAGCACACCGGACGTGGCAGAGGCTCGAAGGACCAAAACAAAGAGGAAATGACGCTGGCAGCTTACATAGTGTGGAACTTATGCAAGGAGAGGAACAGAAGGGTTTTCGAGCACAAAGAAATGGGTCCGCTAGAGTTGGCCGCGTCGATTACTGATGAGGTAAACATGGTCAAGTTAGCCATGAGTAGGGGACAGCACTCAGAGAGACGCTAGAGTGACACTAGCCTGATGATCTTATTTGCAGAGATGATATGGCTAGTTGGTCAGGGATGTAATGTGTAATATGTAACAATTCTTTTCTACTATAATGCAAAGGCAGAGCTCCTGCCATTCACGTCAAAAACAAATGTGTTTCTTTAACTGGTGTGGTTGGAGTTATAAAAAACCACAAGCTTCTACAATCACATAAATTAATATGTTGTTGGAAATATGTTACCCACATTTGACCTTTTCTTTTCTCCCTGATGCAGGTGATGATAGGACGGGTTATCCCTAAGTACATTGGGGTATCCGGTGCAAACTATGCGAAGAATTTGTTGCATGCCACAATTCTTGTTCAGTATGCCCCACGTGTCTTCAGATTTGTGCAACTACTTGGTGGGCAATCTGCTAATGGATTTATTTTGGCTGGACATGTAGTTGGTTCGCTTTGGTACCTCTTTGGATTACAGGCCAGTCTCTCAAACATATACCATATCATTCATGTGTGCTTCAAATGCATCCTTATTTTTGAAGATAATAACAGATTGCCCAACTATATATCAATTATATTTATGTCACCTGGGGATTTAGCAACCCAACTAGCATAAAATAAATGGTGCAGGGTGTGGTGTTTGAGATATACTAACCAAAGTTTCTGATGTATAAAAAGGAGAACCACGACCTTGCACTGTTCATATGCATTTAGACTGGCAACTTATCTTATTTGGTTGATGATATTAGGGATGCCTTTGAGTTTTTGTACTCTATTATGTTCTTCAATTTAGGGATTTATTTCTCCACAATGGAAAATATTGCAATCCGAGTGCTCGTTTGGTTTTTCGTCATTAGTAGTTTGATTCCCCAACCCTCTTAATTATTACCCCAGATGTCAGTTATGATAACATGTATCTTTTCACATTTTATGCAGAGTGTTAATTATTGTCTACAGAATTCTTGTTCTGCACTTAATATAACATCATGTGCTCAGTTTATAGACTGTGGGTATGGCATTGGTGGGCTGGACAGAGTAAAGAGGCAGCGGTGGTTCAACGATTCGATGTCGCGAAGCTGTTTTGATACTGCAAATGGTTTTTTCAAATATGGAATCTATGAACAATCTGTGTTGCTAACCACAGAACCTGCTATTAACCGCTACACATATTCGTTATTTTGGGGGTTTCAGCAAATAAGTACTTTGGCGGGTAATCTGGTGCCAACCTATAATGTATGGGAAGTTCTATTCACAAAGGGTATCATTGCCTTGGGGCTGTTCCTTTTTGCGTTACTTGTCGGTAACATGCAGATTTTCCTTCAATCACTTGGAAAAAGGTAAGCCGCTGAACAGCAACTTCATCCTTCTTATGGACTGGTTTTGTTGCCAACTGGAAAGTAATTCATAGGACTATTTTCTTACTCATAGGAGATTGGAAATGCAACTGAGGAGACATGATATTGAACAATGCATGAGCCACAGGCAACTCCCAGAAGATCTGAGAAGGAGGGTTAGACATGCAGAAAGGTTTAGTTGGGTGGCTATGAGAGGAGTGAATGAAGAAGAGCTTTTGGGCAGCTTACCAGAAGATATCCAGAGAGATATACGCCACCATTTTCACAGATTTCTTAATAAGGTTTGACATATTCATGTTTTTACAACCACTTGACTTCCTCTCAGATCTATAGTCAAATGAACTTTTCTATCAAAAAATGAATCTTGCTTATCATGTGTAAATGAGATTATTCTTTGGACGAGGTAGAGGAAGCTCCCGCCCTAATTCAGTGTGAGTAACAGTATGGCAAGATATGGCATCTTTTGAAAGCACCTTTTGCATTGATATGACATATTTTTCCTGCCTCCACTAGCATTATGTCTTTTCTTCCTTGGTTTACCAGCAGACCTTTCTAGGTTTGGAGGAATCATTTCAAAGCCAGGGTCAAATTCTGGCCATTGAGTCTTGTCACACATTGGAGTAACTCTAAACTGATAAGCCATCTTGAACCTCTACTGAATAGTAATCATCTACAAACTTCTCAATATTAAGAACTTTTCCAAATAGAGCTATAGCATGAGTGCATGGTTTTCCAGAAAGCTACCAATGTCCACATCCACAATTTATATCAACCGCTACTCTCCAATTCTTCCCTTCTTTTGTTATTCCTGAAATCTCAGCTGACATTGCTCCACTCTTCTGGATTTCATAGTGCAGCCCTCGGCTCTTCATGTTCAACTCATGTAACACACTTGGCAGGATAAGCCCTTCCATTCTATTGGCCATCTCTTACCTTGTGTAAATCTTCTCCATGATCTTCTTCCGGTGTAATCCCCTTTGTGGAAAAAATGATCTTCTTCCTAATCTTATCCATATGATCAACAACTGGAAGGTCTTTGTAATCTTTAATCCAACTGTTGAAGCATTATTAGATGTTGTCATCCACATAATCAGCCTTGCACACACTTTGGAGAATCTTCTTAATAATTGCCTTAGGATTAGCTGTTGCAATTTTCTCCATTAGTGTATCGTACCTATGTTCTGTACATGCCAATGCGCAAGGCCACATATACTTCAGCACATCACCCCTAAATATGTTTCTAAAATTAGCCATGAGATGCCTGAAACACTCACAGTGCGTGTGTGTCTGCCTAAGCCTGGTTCGTGTTGAGTTGTTTTTGCATAAGGGAAAAATCTGAAATTGGAAAATACTTAATCGATTAAAAAAAGTGCAGTAGCGACGAGAGTAATAGAAATAAACAGAATGGTAGATGGCTATAACGTTGCGATCTTTTGACGGTATATATCTAAAGATGAAACTTTCGATGGTATATATCTAATGTAGGTTCTTTTGATTGTACAAACCCAAATTTCCCTATATTAATCATGAGAACCGTGCTGTCTTTATTTGTAGATTCGATTATTCGCTTTGAAGGATTGTGGACTTTGCGACGCTGTCTGTGACAAGTTGAAGCATAAGTTATATGTTAGGGGAAGTGACATTCTTTCTCAGGATCAGCTTGTTGAAAAAATCATCTTTGTAGTGCGGGGTAAACTAGAAGCATCAGAGCAGATGGAAGCAAGTCTCCATTACATGAAGGAGCTGTGTGTGGGGAAGAGCTGCTTATGTGGTGGTTGGAGCAGCAAGCTTCAGGTTTGCAGATATTTACCTTAGCTTATTGCTTTGTATTTGTTTTTTAGTTTGACTGATCTTTTCTTATATTCTTCTCTATATTACATCGTCCAAATTTCTATCAGATGGGGAGAGGATGAAGCTGCACTGGAAGGCAATATGTACGATCAGATGCCTAACAAATGTTGAAGCTGTTGTGCTGCAGTTCACCGATTTGGAAAGAATCACTCTGGAGTTTTCAACACTATTGCAAAATCCACGTTATCGCGGCGATCAGGTATCATCATCAAGTTTCTGGTCGGCTGAAATATGTACACATTAAGTTTTCAGTTGATGAAGCTGATGCAAGGCCCCATCTTAGTTTGTTTACTGATGCTTGGATCATGTCGAACAGGTATGACTCACCGTCCTGGAGGACCGTTGCAGCAATCCATATCCAGGTCGTGTGGAGGCACCGTCAGAGGCGACTGAAGGGAGCTGCACTGTTGCAAGGTTAGTGATACTAGATTCAGCATAATTGATGTCATTGGTGGCTATGTGGATATGCTAGAGCTTGAGCTACTGGGAACCAAATAAACAATGTAACAACACAAATCATAGTTTTAGCTAGTTTGTGGGGCACGGCCGTATGCTAATGGAGGTTAGATTCGAAAGGAGAACTGGCATGGTCATGCTGCATTCACTTGTTCCTTATTGGTGGGGATCATGTAGCTTCAGAACCCAGAAGAGCGTTCTGTGTTTTCTACTTAAGAGTGCATGTTGTAGAACATTGCAACTCCAATGCTAAATTGCTGATATCGTTTCTGTTAGGCAGGCTGTTTGTCACAACTTTCCTCTTAGGTCTTTTGATATATGCCATTAAACATTTGTACTTGATTCGCAAAAAGTCTCCATAACTTTACGTGATGCTGAATATTTTTTAGGTGATCTGTAGCATGTCCATATGCAGTGTATTCATTTACACGTATTTATATCCCATTGCTTTATCTCATATTTATTGACTTCCGCATATTTTATTTCGTTGGCCTCTCTTTGTAGGTTCCGCAGTGCTATCTGAGTTCTTAACTTGATTTTCTATTCTTATTTTTGGTCCAGGAATGTAGCCTCAACTAATTGCTCCCTGACCACACCATCATTTGACATACCAGATGTTGAAATCTTTTTGCTTCCCCATCTCTCCTTACATGCTGGGAAGTTTCACAAGGAAAAGAGAATCAAATGTATCTGCAATCGAAGATCCACATGTAAATTTCCAGGGGCCCTGTCAGCACAATCTCGTGGTGCCAGGAATGCTGCTGCTTAATACGATGTCGTGACCTACAATCCTCGTTGAGCTGCTTTCGCTGAAAATACTTTTTTCAAAGAAGTGATGCGAGTGAACTAACATGAGTGTTTTGCCAATTGTGTTGAGAAAACTTCTTCCACTTTGTATATCAGCATTTGATGTCCCCGAATAGTGTTTGCCCTTTTGGCTTTGACAGGAGTAACGTTGTTAGATGTGTGCAAACTGTTGACAGATGATGTTGTTGGCTCTCGTGGACAAGGGTCGTCGTAACTCTTTTGATATGGAATGCTCTCTTTTCTGACATTTGTTTGGTGCCTATTTCTTTGGTGTTCGCCACCTTTTGGTTGCGACGGTGGTACATGCTCTGTTAACTCTGTTGGGAGTTAGAACCAGTAGATGACGTTCACTCTACAAGGAGAGACTAAATATGTCATTTGTCTTCCGGTTAATAGTGAATGGATGGATTATGGAGGGAGTGTGGCTTTCATTTGAAAGTTGTAGGTGTACGATTCATCTGTGCTGAATGATCTTGTTATAGCCAGGTGCAGTTTCAATATGTAAAGGAAACCACAAAGCCCAAAATCGTTCAAACATATTGCAAAGATACGTACGGATTTTAGAACAGCCTAGCTAGATCTTGCAGAATATATTTGTGACTGCAGGGACAGAATTGTAGCCGGCAATTCTAGAGCAGAATATATCTATGATGGCTTTCCTGGTGAAAACCACGATGCCACTGAGCACCCTCTTAATCGTCAACAGTTGAACATGTGAAGAGTGAAGTCCATTTTAAACCACGAAGGCCCAGCACGCCAGTGAGAGGATGCAGGCAGCGGGCCCGCATGTCAGAGAAGCTACACCATGCCTCTGCGGCTTTCGTGAATGCCAAGCCAGTGTCTGGCTATAAAATGAGCCCAACGGCACCATTGCCGTGAGCACGAACAACTTTCTCCTCTCAGGGTTGGTTGGCAGTAGTGTAGCCTCTGTCCTCTCTCCTTGCATAGCGCAGGTGTGCTCTCGCGAGAAATGCATCTGCATTCCCACGGGCAAACACGAGTGTTCTCTCACTGACAGTGCAAGTGTGCTTTTCGTGATAGAGCACAACCAAACCATAAAAGGGAAAACAAAGGAGGTGTCCTCCCACCGACAACACAGTTGTGCTCCCACCGGCAGCATAGCCATGCTCCATGCATGGTGGAGCACATCGACACAAGAAAGGAAAAATGAAAGATGTGCTTCCACGAGAAACACACATATGCATCTATGGAAGACGCAGTTGTACTCCCAGTGGTGCAACACATCCAACCACGAAAGGAAAAAAAGGAAAAAAGAAACCTGCGCGACAACTTCATCTTCCGCCATGTGTCAAACACAAAGCGCACGCGAGATCGACCTTGTCACGTGATGTCGTGCCACTTGTCACATGAATAAGTAGGCGCTGATATGTATCGCCTACATCTCGGTCGCTAGCATGTGTGGTGGGTTAGCCCATTGGCGCACACCACGAATCACTAGCTCCTTATACAAGTTGTGGTTTCTTTTTGCCTTTTGTTTTTTCCCACTATCCACGTTTTAAAAATATTCATGAATTTTAAAGAGCCTTCGCCAATGAAAAACTTATTCATGAATTCAAAAAAAGTAAATTTTAAAAACTAGTCACAAAATGGGGGAAAAGTTTGAGAATTAAATAAATGTTCGTGAAATAGGAAAAAATCCACAAAATTCAAAAAATGTTCACCTATTTAAAAAATGTTCATAAATTCAGAAAATGCTCATGGTTCAAAAAATATTCGTGGATCTGAGAAAAGTGTCATGAATTGAAAAATGTTCACAAATTTAATAAATGTATGAATTTGATAAACTAAAAAGATAAAAAAACTGAAACAAAGAAAATCAGAACATAAAAATTAAAAATAAAATAAAACCAAACATAAGGTTCTGGAACCTTCAAAACCATGCTACTCCATACACTTCTGCTACCGCACTAATGGGTCGGCACTGAAGGTTACAAACTGGTTTTACACCCTTCCATGCGGGTATTTCCCTGTTGGGAATCGTAGCATAATTTTAAAATTTTCCTACGCTCACCAAGATGCATCTATGGAGTGTACTAGCAACGAGGGGAAAGGAGTGCATCTACATACTCTTGTAGATCGCGAGCGGAAGCGTTTGAACATGGATGACGGAGTCGTACTCGCCGTGATCCAAATCACCGATGACCGAGTGCCGAACGGACAGCACCTCCGCGTTCAACACACGTACGGTGCAGCGACGTCTCCTCCTTCTTGATCCAGCAAGGGGGAAGGAGAGGTTGATGGAGATCCAGCAGCACGACGGCGTGGTGGTGGATGTAGCGGGTCTCGGCAGGGCTTCGCCGAGCTTCTGCGAGACGGAGAGGTGTAGCAGGGGAGGAGGGAGGCGCCCAAGGCTGTTGTGTTGCTGCCCTCCCTCCCCCTCCTTTATATAGCCCCCCTGGGGGGGGCGCCGGCCCTGGAGATGGGATCTCAAGGGGGGGGCGGCGGCCAAAGGGGGGAAGGGGTTGCCTTGCCCCCCAAGGCAAGTGGGAAGCCCCCCTAGGGTTCCCAACCCTAGGCGCATGGGGGGAGGCCCATGGGGGGGCGCCCAGCCCACTAGGGGCTGGTTCCCTTCCCACTTCAGCCCACGGGGCCCTCCGGGATAGGTGGCCCCACCCGGTGGACCCCCGGGACCCTTCCGGTGGTCCCGGTACAATACCGGTAACCCCCGAAACTTTCCCGGTGGCCGAAACTTGACTTCCTATATATAATTCTTTACCTCCGGACCATTCCGGAACCTCTCGTGACGTCCGGGATCTCATCCGGGACTCCGAAAAACTTTCGGGTTTCCGCATACACATATCTCTACAACCCTAGCGTCACCGAACCTTAAGTGTGTAGACCCTACGGGTTCGGGAGACATGCAGACATGACCGAGATGCCTCTCCGGTCAATAACCAACAGCGGGATCTGGATACCCATGTTGGCTCCCACATGTTCCACGATGATCTCATCGGATGAACCACGGTGTCGAGGATTCAATCAATCCCGTATGCAATTCCCTTTGTCAATCGGTATGTTACTTGCCCGAGATTCGATCGTCGGTATCCCAATACCTTGTTCAATCTCGTTACTGGCAAGTCTCTTTACTCGTACCGCAATGCATGATCCCGTGACTAACGCCTTAGTCACATAGAGCTCATTATGATGATGCATTACCGAGTGGGCCCGGAGATACCTCTCCGTCACACGGAGTGACAAATCCCATTCTCGATCCATGCCAACCCAACAGACACTTTCGGAGATACCCGTAGTGCACCTTTATAGTTACCCAGTTACGTTGTGACATTTGGCACACCCAAAGCACTCCTACGGTATCCGGGAGTTGTACGATCTCATGGTCTAAGGAAAAGATACTTGACATTGGAAAAGCTCTAGCAAACGAAACTACACGATCTTTTATGCTATGCTTAGGATTGGGTCTTGTCCATCACATCATTCTCCTAATGATGTGATCCCGTTATCAACGACATCCAATGTCCATAGTCAGGAAACCATGACTATCTGTTGATCAACGAGCTAGTCAACTAGAGGCTTACTAGGGACACGTTGTGGTCTATGCATTCACACATGTATTACGATTTCCGGACAATACAATTATAGCATGAATAATAGACGATTATCATGAACAAAGAAATATAATAATAACCATTTATTATTGCCTCTAGGGCATATTTCCAACAGTCTCCCACTTGCACTAGAGTAAATAATCTAGTTACATTGTGATGAATCGAACACCCATTGCGTCCTGGTGTTGATCATGTTTTGCCCTAGGGAGAGGTTTAGTCAACGGATCTGCTACATTCAGGTCCGTATGTACTTTACAAATATCTATGTCTCCATTTTGAACACTTTCACGAATGGAGTTGAAGCGACGCTTGATATGCCTGGTCTTCCTGTGAAACCTGGGCTCCTTCGCAAGGGCAATAGCTCCAGTGTTGTCACAGAAGAGAGTCATCGGGCCCGACACATTGGGAATCACCCCTAGGTCGGTAATGAACTCCTTCATCCAGACTGCTTCCTGTGCTGCCTCCGAGGCTGCCATGTACTCCGCTTCACATGTAGATCCCGCCACGACGCTTTGCTTGCAACTGCACCAGCTTACTGCTCCTCCATTTAAAATATACACGTATCCGGTTTGTGACTTCGAGTCATCCAGATCTGTGTCGAAGCTAGCGTCGACGTAACCCTTTACGACGAGCTCTTCGTCACCTCCATAAACGAGAAACATATCCTTAGTCCTCTTCAGGTACTTCAGGATATTCTTGACCGCTGTCCAGTGTTCCATGCCGGGATTACTTTGGTACCTTCCTACCAAACTTACGGCAAGGTTTAGATCAGGTCTGGTACACAGCATGGCATACATAATAGACCCTATGGCCGAGGCATAGGGGATGACACTCATCTTTTCTATATCTTCTGCCGTGGTCGGGCATTGAGCCGTGCTCAATTGCACACCTTGCAATACAGGCAAGAACCCCTTCTTGGACTGATCCATACTGAACTTCTTCAATATCTTGTCAAGGTATGTACTTTGTGAAAGACCAATGAGGCGTCTTAATCTATCTCTATAGATCTTGATGCCTAATATATAAGCAGCTTCTCCAAGGTCCTTCATTGAAAAACACTTATTCAAATAGGCCTTTATACTTTCCAAGAATTCTATATCATTTCCCATCAATAGTATGTCATCCACATATAATATGAGAAATGCTACAGAGCTCCCACTCACTTTCTTGTAAACACAGGCTTCTCCATAAGTCTGTGTAAACCCAAACGCTTTGATCATCTCATCAAAGCGAATGTTCCAACTCCGAGATGCTTGCACCAGCCCATAGATTGAGCGCTGGAGCTTGCATACTTTGTTAGCATTCTTAGGATCGACAAAACCTTCCGGCTGCATCATATACAACTCTTCCTTAAGGAAGCCATTAAGGAATGCCGTTTTGACGTCCATCTGCCATATCTCATAATCATAGTATGCGGCAATTGCTAACATGATTCGGACGGACTTCAGCTTCGCTACGGGTGAGAAAGTCTCATCGTAGTCAACCCCTTGAACTTGTCGATAAACCTTAGCGACAAGTCGAGCTTTGTAGATGGTCACATTACCATCTGTGTCCGTCTTCTTCTTAAAGATCCATTTGTTTTCTATGGCTCGCCGCTCATCGGGCAAGTCAATCAAAGTCCATACTTTGTTTTCATACATGGATTCTATCTCGGATTTCATGGCTTCTAGCCATTTGTCGGAATCCGGGCCTGCCATCGCTTCTTCATAGTTCGAAGGTTCACCGTTGTCTAACAACATGATTTCCAGGACAGGGTTGCCGTACCACTCTGGTGCGGAACGTGTCCTTGTGGACCTACGAAGTTCAGTAACTTGCTCTGAAGCTTCATGATCATCATCATTAACTTCCTCCCCAGTCGGTGTAGGCACCACAGGAACATTTTCCCGCGCTGCGCTACTTTCCGGTTCGGAAGGGGTGACTATCACCTCATCAAGTTCCACTTTCCTCCCACTCAATTCTTTCGAGAGAAACTCCTTCTCCAGAAAGGACCCGTTCTTGGCAACGAAGATCTTGCCTTTGGATCTGAGGTAGAAGGTATACCCAATAGTTTCCTTAGGGTATCCTATGAAGATGCATTTTTCCGATTTGGGTTCGAGCTTTTCAGGTTGAAGTTTCTTGACATAAGCATCGCATCCCCAAACATTTAGAAACGACAGCTTAGGTTTCTTCCCAAACCATAATTCATACGGTGTCGTCTCAACGGATTTCGACGGAGCCCTATTTAAAGTGAATGCGGCAGTCTCTAAAGCATAGCCCCAAAATGAGAGCGGTAAATCGGTAAGAGACATCATAGATCGCACCATATCCAATAGAGTGCGATTACGACGTTCGGACACACCATTTCTCTGAGGTGTTCCAGGCGGCATGAGTTGTGAAACTATTCCACATTTCCTTAAGTGTGCACCAAATTCGTGACTTAAATATTCTCCACCATGATCTGATCGTAAGAATTTTATTTTCCTGTCACGTTGATTCTCAACTTCACTCTGAAATTCCTTGAACTTTTCAAAGGTTTCAGACTTGTGTTTCATTAGGTAGACATACCCATATCTACTTAAATCATCAGTGAGAGTGAGAACATAATGATATCCTCCGCGAGCCTCAACACTCATTGGACCACACACATCGGTATGTATGATTTCCAATAAGTTGGTTGCTCGCTCCATTGTTCCGGAGAATGGAGTCTTGGTCATCTTACCCATGAGGCATGGTTCACACGTGTCAAATGATTCGTAATCAAGAGACTCCAAAAGTCCATCTGCATGGAGCTTCTTCATGCACTTGACACCAATGTGACCAAGGCGGCAGTGGCACAAGTATGTGGGACTATCGTTATCAACTTTACATCTTTTGGTATTCACACTATGAACATGTGTAACATCACATTCGAGATTCATCAAAAATAAACCATTGACCAGTAGGGCATGACCATAAAACATATCTCTCAAATAAATAGAACAACCATTATTCTCGGATTTAAATGAGTAGCCATCTCGAATTAAACGAGATCCAGATACAATGTTCATGCTCAAAGCTGGCACTAAATAACAATTATTGAGGTTTAAAACTAATCCCGTGGGTAGATGCAGAGGTAGCGTGCCGACGGCGATCACATCGACCTTGGAACCATTCCCGACGCGCATCGTCACCTCGTCCTTCGCCAGTCTCCGTTTATTCCGTAGTTCCTGTTTTGAGTTACAAATATGAGCAACCGCACCGGTATCAAATACCCAGGAGCTACTACGAGTACTGGTAAGGTACACATCAATTACATGTATATCACATATACCTTTGGTGTTGCCGGCCTTCTTCTTGTCCGCTAAGTATTTGGGGCAGTTCCGCTTCCAGTGACCACTTCCCTTGCAATAAAAGCACTCAGTCTCGGGCTTGGGTCCATTCTTTGACTTCTTCCCAGTAACTGGTTTACCGGGCGCGGCAACTCCCTTGCCGTCCTTCTTGAAGTTCTTCTTACCCATGCCCTTCTTGAACTTAGTGGTTTTATTCACTATCAACACTTGATGTTCTTTTCTGATCTCCACCTCCGCTGATTTCAGCATTGAATATACCTCAGGAATGATCTTTTCCATCCCCTGCATATTGTAGTTCATCACAAAGCTCTTGAAGCTTGGTGGAAGCGACTGAAGGATTCTGTCAATGACCGCGTCATCCGGGAGATTAACTCCCAGCTGAGTCAAGCGGTTGTGCAACCCAGACATTCTGAGTATGTGCTCACTTACAGAACTATTTTCCTCCATTTTACAGCTAAAGAACTTGTCGGAGACTTCATATCTCTCGACCCGGGCATGAGCTTGAAAAACCAATTTCAGCTCCTCGAACATCTCATATGCTCCATGTTTCTCAAAACGCTTTTGGAGACCCGGTTCTAAGCTGTAAAGCATGCCGCACTGAACGAGGGAGTAATCATCAGCACGCTGCTGCCAAGCGTTCATAACGTCTTGGTTCTGTGGGATTGGTGCATCACCTAGCGGTGCTTCTAAGACATAATCTTTCTTGGCTACTATGAGGATGATCCTCAGGTTCCGGACCCAGTCCGTATAGTTGCTGCCATCATCTTTCAGCTTGGTTTTCTCTAGGAACGCGTTAAAATTGAGGACAACGTTGGCCATTTGATCTACAAGACATAGTGTAAAGATTTTAGACTAAGTTCATGATAATTAAGTTCATCTAATCAAATTATTTAATGAACTCCCACTCAGATAGACATCCCTCTAGTCATCTAAGTGAAACATGATCCGAGTTTAACTAGGACGTGTCCGATCATCACGTGAGACGGACTAGTCAAGATCGGTGAACATCTCCATGTTGATCGTATCTTCTATACGACTCATGCTCGACCTTTCGGTCCTCCGTGTTCTGAGGCCATGTCTGTACATGCTAGGCTCGTCAAGTCAACCTAAGTGTATTGCGTGTGTTCCGAGGCCATGTCTGTACATGCTAGGCTCGTCAACACCCGTTGTATTCGAACGTTAGAATCTATCACACCCGATCATCACGTGGTGCTTCGAAACAACGAGCCTTCGCAACGGTGCACAGTTAGGGTGAACACTTTCTTGAAATTATTATAATGGATCATCTTACTTACTACCGTCGTTCTAAGCAAATAAGATGCAAAAACATGATAAACATCACATGCAATCAAATAGTGACATGATATGGCCATTATCATTATGCTCCTTTGATCTCCATCTTTGGGGCACCATGATCATCTTCATCACCGGCATGACACCATGATCTCCATCATCATGATCTCCATCATTGTGTCTTCATGAAGTCGTCTCGCCAATGATTACTTCTACTTCTATGGCTAACGCGTTTAGCAACAAAGTAAAGTAATTTACATGGCGTTATTCAATGACACGCAGGTCATACAAAATAATAAAGACAACTCCTATGGCTCCTGCCGGTTGTCATACTCATCGACATGCAAGTCGTGATTCCTATTACAAGAATATGATCAATCTCATACATCACATATATCATTCATCACATCTTCTGGCCATATCACATCACATAGCACTAGCTGCAAAAACAAGTTAGACGTCCTCTAATTGTTGTTGCAAGTTTTTACGTGGTTTGTAGGTTTCTAGCAAGAATGTTTTCTTACCTACGTATGACCACAACGTGATTTGCCAGTTTCTATTTACCCTTCATAAGGACCCTTTTCATCGAATCCGTTCCGACTAAAGTAGGAGAGACAGACACCCGCTAGCCACCTTATGCAACTAGTGCATGTCAATCGGTGGAACCTGTCTCACGTAAGCGTACGTGTAAGGTCGGTCCGGGCCGCTTCATCCTACAATGCCGCCGAAACAAGAAAAGACTAGTAGCGGCAAGAAGAATTGGCAAACTCAACGCCCACAACTGCTTTGTGTTCTACTCGTGCATAGTAACTACGCATAGACCTGGCTCATGATGCCACTGTTGGGAATCGTAGCATAATTTTAAAATTTTCCTACGCTCACCAAGATGCATCTATGGAGTGTACTAGCAACGAGGGGAAAGGAGTGCATCTACATACTCTTGTAGATCGCGAGCGGAAGCGTTCCAATGAACATGGATGACGGAGTCGTACTCGCCGTGATCCAAATCACCGATGACCGAGTGCCGAACGGACAGCACCTCCGCGTTCAACACACGTACGGTGCAGCGACGTCTCCTCCTTCTTGATCCAGCAAGGGGGAAGGAGAGGTTGATGGAGATCCAGCAGCACGACGGCGTGGTGGTGGATGTAGCGGGTCTCGGCAGGGCTTCGCCGAGCTTCTGCGAGACGGAGAGGTGTAGCAGGGGAGGAGGGAGGCGCCCAAGGCTGTTGTGTTGCTGCCCTCCCTCCCCCTCCTTTATATAGCCCCCCTGGGGGGCGCCGGCCCTGGAGATGGAATCTCAAGGGGGGGGCGGCGGCCAAAGGGGGGAAGGGGTTGCCTTGCCCCCCAAGGCAAGTGGGAAGCCCCCCTAGGGTTCCCAACCCTAGGCGCATGGGGGGAGGCCCATGGGGGGGCGCCCAGCCCACTAGGGGCTGGTTCCCTTCCCACTTCAGCCCACGGGGGCCTCCGGGATAGGTGGCCCCACCCGGTGGACCCCCGGGACCCTTCCGGTGGTCCCGGTACAATACCGGTAACCCCCGAAACTTTCCCGGTGGCCGAAACTTGACTTCCTATATATAATTCTTTACCTCCGGACCATTCCGGAACCTCTCGTGACGTCCGGGATCTCATCCGGGACTCCGAAAAACTTTCGGGTTTCCGCATACACATATCTCTACAACCCTAGCGTCACCGAACCTTAAGTGTGTAGACCCTACGGGTTCGGGAGACATGCAGACATGACCGAGATGCCTCTCCGGTCAATAACCAACAACGGGATCTGGATACCCATGTTGGCTCCCACATGTTCCACGATGATCTCATCGGATGAACCACGGTGTCGAGGATTCAATCAATCCCGTATGCAATTCCCTTTGTCAATCGGTATGTTACTTGCCCGAGATTCGATCGTCGGTATCCCAATACCTTGTTCAATCTCGTTACTGGCAAGTCTCTTTACTCGTACCGCAATGCATGATCCCGTGACTAACGCCTTAGTCACATAGAGCTCATTATGATGATGCATTATCGAGTGGGCCCGGAGATACCTCTCCGTCACACGGAGTGACAAATCCCATTCTCGATCCGTGCCAACCCAACAGACACTTTCGGAGATACCCGTAGTGCACCTTTATAGTTACCCAGTTACGTTGTGACATTTGGCACACCCAAAGCACTCCTACGGTATCCGGGAGTTGTACGATCTCATGGTCTAAGGAAAAGATACTTGACATTGGAAAAGCTCTAGCAAACAAAACTACACGATCTTTTATGCTATGCTTAGGATTGGGTCTTGTCCATCACATCATTCTCCTAATGATGTGATCCCGTTATCAACGACATCCAATGTCCATAGTCAGGAAACCATGACTATCTGTTGATCAACGAGCTAGTCAACTAGAGGCTTACTAGGGACACGTTGTGGTCTATGCATTCACACATGTATTACGATTTCCGGACAATACAATTATAGCATGAATAATAGACGATTATTATGAACAAAGAAATATAATAATAACCATTTATTATTGCCTCTAGGGCATATTTCCAACATTTCCTTATTTTTCTGTGTTTCTTCATAGTTATCTTTGGTTTTTCTTTTTCCCTTTTCCCCTTATCATTTTAAAAATGCATATCTACCTTTTCAATACATGTTGTATATTTTTTGTATATATGTGGAAATTTTTACTGATACACGTTGAACATATTGTAAATACATGATGAAAATATTTCCAAATACATGTTTGAACAATTTTGTGAATACATGTTTAACATTATAAATGCATATTGAATATTTTTTTGAGTGGCAGAAGCTCTTTTTAATTACGTGAATTTTTTTATATTGTATAAATATTTTTTTTAAATTGTCACTAAACATATTTTTTCAATTGTATGGCCATTTTATGAGACATTGTTAAAATTATCTTAAAAATTTAAAACTGCATAAACAATGTTTTTTTACAAATAAGAACATTTTTTAACTAGTGAATGCTTATAGATGTCACGAGAGTTTTTTTTTAAACATAGCGAGCAAAACCTTTACACTGCATTAATTTTTCCTAAATAGCAGAGAACGTTTTTAAATGTATTATGTAATATAGGTTTTAAAAATATATATTGCAATATTTGAAAATATTAAATAAAAATAAAAGAGAAACGAAAGAAAAGAAAGAACGAATGGAGCTACTGGATCGACCAATAGCAACGACCCTAGGTGCCCCCGAGCTATACCGGGCAAATACTATATGTCGCCTATACTGGTTCGAAGGAAGTCTCGCCTCTTAAACTCAGGTAATGGCCCGGCGCGATACTGTAGCTCGTTTGAGCTGGTTGGGCTTGTTTTTCTTCTCCTTTTGTGTTGTTTGTAACTGTTTTTGACAAGTTTTCTTCAGTTTTCTGTCTTTCTTCACCATTTTGTTTTCAGTTTGCTTTTTTTTTCTCCTTCGTTTTCTTTGGTTTTTCGTTGTTGTTTCTTCACCACTTTTCCCTTTTCTTTTCCTTTTTCTATGTTTATCTTCGTTTCTTCTTGGGTTATTCATGATTTTCGTTGCTTTTCAGTTTTCCTTTATCAGTTGATGGTGTTCTTCGTTCCAATAATGTTCTTTTGTATATATTTTAGTTGTCACTTTTTTTTTCCTTTTTTCTTCAACAGATGTCTAGCCTCTCCCGTTGGCAACGCTATAGGCAGTGTATAGCCGCGCCCGCTCAACGGGAGAGGCTGTGTTCCTCCCTTCACTAGACACAAGCACACGTCGGCCGCAAGAACGGCGTTCCCTATACCCCTTGAAGGAAAACACGCATCCCCCATTCCTCTTGCGTACGTGTTTTGGGCCGGCCCAATAGCGCAAATCACACTGTTTGTTTGTATTGCTGTCGTCTTTTTTCCCTTTTTCCTTTACTTCTTCTTTTTTTCCTTTCTTTTTATCTTTTTAATTTCGGGAACATTCTTGGTAACAAGCGGATTTTTTTGTTCATCGAAATCAGAAAAAGTACATGAAATTCAAAAAATGATCATAAAATAAAATAATTGTTCATCCAATTCAACATTTAAAAGTATAAACTTTTTGTACAAATTCGCTTAGATTTTTAGAAGCAGTGAATATTTTTCTTAAAATTGTGAACATTTTGAAATCATGAATATTTTCCAACTTCGCGAACATTTTGACAAGGCACGGACATTTTTAGAAATTATGTTATTTAGAAGTAAAAAATATTTTTTCAATTCACAAACATTTTTCTGGAACCCATGAATAATTTTTGAATTCGAAATTACTTCCTAATTCCTGAATATTTTTTAAAAATTCGGGAATATTATTTGAATTCACAAACAATTATCAAAATCACAAACATTTTCTGAATTTGTGTATATCCTCCATAACACTGAGCTCCCTAGTTTTAAAGAGCCCATATTCAGTTGAGGTCTCTAATTGGAATTGAATCATCCGATTTTGACCAGGTCAATAATTTCTTAAAGCTCTCTTATTCAATTCTTTTATACAATTTTTGAAGGCCTCACAATCAATAGAAATCTCCAACTAGAATTGGGTGACCTGATTTTGATTGAGTCAACAATTTCTCAAAGCTCTCCCATTTAATCTTTTATACTATATACTATGTTTTCTAATTTTGATAGCCTCACAATTAACTGAGGTATTTATTAGGTCACCCGATTTTGACCGGGTCAACAATTTCTCAAGGAGCTATTACATTCAATTCTTTTAATTCACTATGTCCAATAATTTTGAAGCCCTTTCATTCGATTGAGGTATTCAATTTTGGAATATGTTTACAATTTTGATTGGTCCCACAATTTTTCAAATCAATCAGCAGCAAGCGATCTATAAAAATATATTAATCCCTCCGCCTAGAAAAAAGAAGCCTCTATAACACTAAGCTCCCTAGTTTTAAAGAGCCCATATTAAATTGAGGTCTCCAATTGGAACTGGATCACCCGATTTTGACTAGGCCAACAATTTCTCAAAGCTCTCTTATTTCATTCGTTTATACTAGTTTTTAAGGCCTTGCAATCAATAGAAGTCTCTAATTAGAATTGTGTCAACCGATTTTGACCAGGTTAACTATTTCTATTTCTCAAAGCTCTCGTTTAATCTTTTATACTATACACTATACTTCCTAATTTTGATAGCCTCACAATTAACTGAGGTCTTCATATTGGAATTGGCTCACCCGATTTTGATCGGGTCAACAATTTCTCAAGAAGCTCTTCCATTCAATTCTTTTAATTCACTATGTCCAATAATTTTGAAGCCCTTTCATTCGATTGAGGTATTCAATTTTGGATTATGTTTACAATTTTGATCGGAACAACAATTTTTCAAATCGGTCTCCAATTGGAATTGGATCACCCGATTTTGACCGGGTCAACAATTTCTCAAGGACCTCTTTCTCCAATTCTTTTCATTCGATGGAGGTATTCAATTTTGGATTATGTTTACAATTTTGATCGATCCCATAATTTTTCAAATCAATCAGCAGCAAGCGATCTATAAAAATATACTAATCCCTCACATCGTCTCACCACCTAGAAAAAAGAAGCCTCTATAGCACTAAGCTCCCTAGTTTTAAAGAGCCCATATTAAAATGAGGTCTCCAATTGGAATTGGATGACCCAATTTTGACTGGGTCAACAATTTCTCTTACTTCATTCATTTATACTAGTTTTTAAGGCATCACAATCAACAGAAGTCTCCAATTAGAATTGGGTCAACCGATTTTGACCAGGTTAACTATTTCTCAAAGCTCTCGTTTAATCTTTTATACTATACACTATGCTTCCTAATTTTGATAGCCTCGCAATTAACTGAGGTCTTCATATTAGACTTGGGTCACTCGATTTTGACCGGGTCAACAATTTCTCAAGGAGCTCTTCCATTCAATTCTTTTAATTCACCATGTCCAACAATTTTGAAGCCCTTTCATTCGATTGAGGTATTCAAATTTGGATTATGTTTACAATTTTGATCGGTCCCACAATTTTTCAAATCAATCAGCAGCAAGCGATCTATAAAAATATATTAATCCCTCACATCGTCTCACCACCTAGAAAAAAGAAGCCTCTGTAAGACTATATTAAATTGAGGTCTCCATTTGGAATTGGATCACCCGATTTTACTGGGTCAACAATTTCTCAAAGCTCTCTTATTTCATTCGTTTATACTAGTATTTCCAATTCATGAATAATTTTTCGAAATCATGAATATTTTCTGAATTCCTGAACATTTTCCAATTTGAGAACATATTTTTTCGAACTCATGGATAGTTTTTTAATTCAAGAACATAATTTAAAATCGGGAATAATTTTATATATGGTTTTATTTGAAGTCCAGAATACTTTTAAAACGAAGCAAAATAAACAAAAAAGCGAAAGGAAAAAAACAGGGGTACCTTGCCCCCAATTGGACCGGCCAAAGTTTCGCATGGCCGAGCGAGTGGGTTGGGCGCTCGGGCTACGTCTCCCCTTTCTCTCTAATAATAATTGCCTACGGCCGGAATACTACGGCCCGCCCACTAGCAGGGGCGCTCGTTGCCTTTGCTCGCCCGCGTCTGGTCGCTCAGTTCGATCTGTTTTGTTTTGCTTTTACGTTCTTCTGTTTTTATTGTTTCTTCATTTTATGCTTTTGTTTTTCTTTCTTTTTTCATTGGTTTTCTTTGGTATTTTCTTCTTCTTCATACTTTATTTTTCTTTGTTTCCTTCTTGAGGTTTTTGAGTTCCGTTTAATTCTTCACTTTTCTTTTTGTTACTTTAATATATTTCTACTTTTTCATACACATTATACATTTTTGTATACATGTAAAACATTATTTAATATTTTATGAACATTTTCGAAATACATGTATAACATTATACAAAAATATTTTGAATACAATTATTAAGTACATGTTAAAATCTTTTCCAAATGATAATGTTTTTGAACTATAAGACATATTTGTACATTGTACAAACATTTTTCTGAAACTGACATGAGCACATTTTTGAAACATATGAATACTTTTTAAATGTGGCGTACATATTTTTAAACTGTGTGACATTTTTTAATTTTCACAAACATTTTTGATAAACAAAGTTTACATTTTCTACTTTTTACATATACATTTATGTCTTTTATAGATCAGAAGTATTTTCCTAAAGTTTAACAGTTATTAAATACATGATTAACATTTTAAAAAATATGTTTAACATTTTTAAAAATGTGATATACATTTTAATTACATGAACATTTCTACAAACAGTTTTTCAATGTCATGTACATTTTTAATGACAAGTGCGACATTTTTTGTTGTTGTAATGTACATTTTTAATGACATGAGTGACATTTTCTAGTAGGAAGTGCTATGCTCTCTTAGCTCTTTTGGAGAATGTATAGATTTATCACCATCTTCCATGATAGAAATGCTATTCTTTCTTTTTCTTTGCTTTTTTTTCCTGGAAATAAGCAATGTCCCTGTAGCAGCCACTCAATCCTCACCTCCTCTTTTGTACCAATATAACTCTTACATCTCACAAATTTGGACCAATTGGGCTTTCAATTCATATCTTAGCCTCCATTCATTAGTTCCAGCTTTGCTATCAATGACAGACATATAGTAGTAATTTGATTGGATTTACTTCTTCTATTGTCAGTAGCATCTTTTCCCTTCCACCCTCTCTAGAACTTCCTGAAGCCCTAAGACAATTGTTGCCAACAGTCCGGAATGGAACATTTGCAACAGTTCTTGTAAGCTATTTCTATAACAACATATCTCTAAACCCTTTCGGGGATGGTTCAAAGCGAAACTTAGTGGCAGTCCATATCTTCCCCAGAGTCTAGAAGTAAAGCACAATGATTTGAACCTCCTTGCAAGAGGAATAATAAAACTTTGGAAATAAATCCTCATAAGTTGAAGAAACCAGAACGCTATCCAAAATTGGGTCATGCTACTATTAAAAAGGGAAAGGGATAAGTAAATAAACAAGAGAAGCTAGTGTTTAGTCAAAGTAAAGAGCTAGGCCATCATATCAAGCAAAGGAAAGGCTTTCCATACATGGTAGCGAAGGGTAAGTGCGTCAAAGAAAGGTGTGTTGCATGGGATTCATTAACAAAGGAATAGGGATAAGGGGTCGCACGTCCAAGACAACCTTTCATTTCGTTGCGCCATGGAATTCCCATCTTCCAATTCCTCTTATAGAGACCGTTGACTCATTTGCCTTATTTTTGAGATTACTTCAAAGCCAAAAACAAGACAATGGGCAGTCACCAGATCTTTGCCAATGGCGACAATGGATGGCGTGGACACATCTACAAACCGCAAAAAAAACCACACAACCAGCCAGTATAGTTTCCAATATTGATATGTAGTAGTACTAGTAGAAGGTAGTTCACTTTAGAGTTCTAGCAATGCTGATGATAGGAAAACAAAAAAATTAATCCCCATTTGAGTTGATTTTGTAGGACATTCTAGTATTTAATCTAGCCGATGTGGATCCTTGCAAGCAATGTGACTAATGAGTTAGTTACGGGATGATGCATTACGGAACGAGTAAAGAGACTTGCTGGTAACGAGATTGAACTAGGTATGAAGATACCGACGATCGAATCTCGGGCAAGAAACATACCGATGACAAAGGGAATAACGTATGTTGTTATGCGGTTTGACCGATAACGATCTTCGTAGAATATGTAGGACCCAATATGAGCATCCAGGTTCCGCTATTGGTTATTGACCAGAGATGTGTCTCGGTCATGTCTACATAGTTCTCGAACCCGTAGGGTCCACACGCTTAAATGCTCGATGACGATTTGCATTATGAGTTATTGGAAGACCTAAGTTTGTTCGGAGTCCCGGATGAGATCACGGACATGACGAGGAGTCTCGAAATGGTCGAGAGGTAAAGATTCATATATAGGAAGGTTGCATTCAGACATCGGAATGGTTCCGAGTGATTCGGGCATTTTTTGGAGTACCGAGGGGTTACCGGAACCCCCTGGGGGAATATTGGGCCTACTTGGGCCATAGGGAAGAGGGGAGGCATCCCACAAGGGGTGGCCGCGCCTCCCTATAGGGAGTCCTAATTGGACTAGGGGGGGGGGGCGCCCCCCTTTCCTTCTGCTCTTCCTCTCCCTTCCCACTTCCCCCTCTCCGAAAAAGGAAAGGGAGTCCAACTAGGATTGGGAGTCCTAGTTGGACTCCCCTCTTTGGCGCCCCCCTAGGCCGGCCGCCTCCTCCCCTCCTCCTTTATATACGGGGGAGGGGCACCCCAAAGGCACAACAAGTCTTCTCTTAGCCACCCTCCACAGTTTAACACCCCGGTCATATCGTCGTAGTGCTTAGGCAAAGCCCTGCGTCAGTAACTTCATCATCACCGTCGCCACGCCGTCGTGCTGACGGAACTCTCCCTTGTCCTCAACTGGATCAAGAGCTCGAGGGACATCATCAGGTGTGCTGAACATGAAGGTGCCGTACGTTCGGTACTTGGATCGGTTGGATCGTGAAGACGTTCGACTACATCAACCGCATTACTAAATGCTTCCGCTTTCGGTCTACGAGGGTACGTGGACACACTCTCCCATCTCGTTGCTATGCATATCCTAGATAGATCTTGCATGATCGTAAGAATTTTTTTTGAAATACTGCGTTCCCCAACAGTGGCATCCGAGCCAGGTTTATGCGTAGATGTTATATGCACGAGTAGAACACAAAGAGTTGTGGGCGATAATAGTCATACTGCTTACCACCAACGTCTTACTTTGATTCGGTGGTACAGTTGGATGAAGCGGCCTGGACCGACATTACATGACCGCGTCCATGAGACTGGTTCTACCGACGTGCTTCGCACACAGGTGGCTGGCGGGTGTCTGTTTCTCTAACTTTAGTTGAATGAAGTTTGACTACTGCCGGTCCTTGTTGAAGGTTAAAACAACACACTTGACGAAAAATCGTTGTGGTTTTGATGCGTAGGTAAGAACGGTTCTTGCTAGAAACCCGTAGCAGCCATGTAAAACTTGCAACAACAAAATAAAGGACGTTTAACTTGTTTTTGCAGGGCATGTTGTGATGTGATATGGTCAAGACGTGATGAGATATAAATTGTTGTATGAGATGATCATATTTTGTATAAGTTATTGGCAACTGGCAGGAGCCTTATGGTTGTCGCTTTATTGTATGAAATGCAATCGCCATGTAATTGCTTTACTTTATCACTAAGCGGCAGCGATAGTCGTGGAAGCAACAGTTGGCGAGACGACAACAATGCTACGATGGAGATCAAGGTGTCAAGACGGTGACGATGGAGATTATGACGGTGCTTTGGAGATAGAGATCAAAGGCACAAGATGATGATGGCCATATCATGTCACATATTTTAATTGCATGTGATGTTTATCCTTTATGCATCTTATTTTGCTTAGTACGGCGGTAGCATTATAAGATGATCCCTCACTAAATTTCAAGGTACAAGTGTTCTCCCTGAGTATGCACCGTTGCTACAGTTCGTCGTGCCGAGACACCACGTGATGATTGGGTGTGATAAGCTCTACATTCACGTACAACAGGTACAAGCCAGTTTTGCACGTGCAGAATACTCGGGTTAAACTTGACGAGCCTAGCATATGCAGATATGGCCTCGAAACACTGAGACCGAAAGGTCGAACGTGAATCATATAGTAGGAATGATCAACATAGTGATGTTCACCATTGAAAACTACTCCATCTCACGTGATGATCGGACATGGTTTAGTTGATATGGATCACGTGATCATTTAGATGACTAGAGGGATGTCTATCTAAGTGGGAGTTCTTAACTAATATGATTAATTGAACTTTAATTTATCATGAACTTAGTCCTGATAGTATTTGCATATCTATGTTGTAGACCAATAGCTCACGTATAGCTCCCCTGTTTTATTTTTTGATATGTTCCTAGAGAAAACTATGTTGAAAGATGATAGTAGCAATGATGCGGACTGAGTCCGTGATCTGAGAATTATCCTCATTGCTGCACAGAAGAATTATGTCCTTGATGCACCGCTAGGTGACATACCTATTGCAGGAGCAGATGCAGACGTTATGAACGTTTGACAAGCTCGGTATGATGACTACTTGATAGTTTAGTGCACCATGCTTTACGGCTTAGAACCGGGACTTCAAAAATGTTTTGAAATGCCATGGAGCATATGAGATGTTCCAAGATCTGAAAATGATATTTCAGACTCATGCCTGTGTTAAGAGGTATGAGACCTCTGACAAGTACTTTGCCTACAAGATGGAGGAAATTAGCTCAGCTAGTGAGCATGTGCTCAGAATGTCTGGGTACTACAATCGATTGAATCAACTGGGAGTTAATCTTCCAGATAAGATAGTGATTGATAGAGTTGTCTAGTCACTATCACCAAGTTACTAGAACTTCGTGATGAACTACCAATATGCAATGGATGATGAAAACAATTCCCAAGCTCTTCGCGACGCCGAAATCAGCGAAGGTAGAAATCAAGAAATAGCATCAAGTATTGATGGTTAATAAGACCACTAGTTTCAAGAAAAAGGGCAAGGGAAAGAAAGGGAACTTCAAGAATGAGAAACAAGTTGTCACTCCCGTGAAGAATCCCAAAGCTAGACCCAAGCCTAAAACTGAGTGCTTCTATCGCAAAGGAAATGGTCACTGGAAGCGGAATTATCCCAAGTATTTGGCGGATAAGAAGGATGGCAAAGTGAAATGTATATTTGATATACATGTTATTGATGTGTACTTCACTAGTGTTCATAGTAGCCCCTGGGTATTTGATACCGGCTCAGTTGCTATGATTAGTAACTCGAAATAGGAGTTACAAAATGAACAAAGACTAGTTGAGGGCGAGGTGACGTGTGTTGGAAATGATTCCAAGGTTGATAAGATCACCATCGCATACTCCCTCTACCTTCGGGATTAGTATTGGAACTAAAGAAATGTTATTTGGTGTTTGCGTTGAGCATAAATATGATTGGATCATGTTTACTGCGATACGGTTATTCATTTAAGTCAGAGAATAATTGTTGTTCTGTTTACATGAATAAAACCTTCTATGGTCTTACATCCAATGTAAATGGTTTACTGAATCTCGATCACAGTGATACACATAATATTGATGCCAAAAGATGCAAAGCTAATAATGATAGTACAACCTATTTGTGGCACTGCCGTTTAGGTCATATTGGTGTAAAGTGCATGAAGAAACTCCATCCTGATGGGCTTTTGGAATCACTTGATGCTTGCGAACCATGCCTCATGGGCAAGATGACTAAGACTCCGTTCTCCGGAACAATGGAGCGAGCAATTGACTTATTGGAAATAATACATACTGATGTATGCGGTCCGATGAGTGTTGAGGCTCGCGGCTGGTATCGTTATTTTCTGACCTTCACGGATGATTTAAGCAGATATGGGTATATCTTCTTAATGAAACAGAAGGCTGAAACATTTGAAAAGTTCAAAGAAATTTAGAGTGAAGTTGAGAATCATTGTAACAAGAAAATAAAGTTTCTACGATCTGATCGTGGAGGCAAATATTCGAGTTATGAGTTTGGCCTTCATTTAAAAACAACGTGGAATAGTTTCACAACTCATGCCACCTGGAACACCATAGCGTAATGGTGTGTCCGAACGTCATAACCGTACTTTATTAGATATGGTGCGATCTATGATGTCTCTTACCGATTTACCACTATCGTTTTGGGGTTATGCATTAGATACAGCTGCATTCACATTAAATAGGGCACCATCTAAATCCGTTGAAACGACACCATATGAATTGTGGTTTAGCAAGAAACCTAAGCTGTCGTTTCTTAAAGTTTGGGGCTGTCATGCTTATGTGAAAAAGCTTCAACCTGATAAGCTCGAACCCAAATCGGAGAAATGCGTCTTCATAGGATACCCAAAGGAAACTGTTGGGTACACCTTCTATCACAGATCCGAAGGCATGATATTCGTTGCTAAGAAAGGATCCTTTCTAGAGAAGAAGTTTCTTTCGAAAGAAGTGTGTGGGAGGAATGTAGAACTTGATGAGGTAATTGTACCTCATTCTGAATTGGAAAGTAGTTCATCACAGAAATCAGTTCCAGTGATTCCTACACCAATTAGTGAGGAAGCTAATGATGATGATCATGAAACTTCAGATCAAGTTACTATCGAACCTCGTAGGTCAACCAGAGTATGGTCCGCACCAGAGTGGTACGACAATCCTTTCTGGAAGTCATGTTACTAGACCATGACGAACCTAAGAACTATGAGGAAGCGATGATGAGCCCAGATTCCACGAAATGGCTTGAGGCCATGAAATCTGAGATGGGATCCATGTATGAGAACAAAGTATGGACTTTGATTGACTTGCCTGATGATCGGCGAGCCATTGAGATTAAATGGATCTTCAAGAGGAAGACGGACGCTGATAGTAGTGTTACTATCTACATAGCTCGAATTGTCGCAAAAGGTTTTCGACAAGTTCAAGGTGTTGACTACGATGAGAGTTTCTCACTCGTATCTATGCTTTTAGTCCGTGCGAATCATGTTAGCAATTTCCACATTTTATGAAATCTGGCAAATGGATGTCAAAACTACATTCCTTAATGGATTTATTAAAGAAGAGTTGTATATGATGCAACAAGAAGGTTTTGTCAATCCTAAAGGTGCTAACAAAGTGTGCAAGCTCCAGCGATCCATCTATGGACTGGTGCAACCATCCCTGTATTTACAAGAAAGTGAGTGGGAGCACTACAGCCTTTCTGATAAGTATATGTGAATGCCATATTGTTGACCAGAAATGATGTAGAATTTTCTGGAAAGCATAAAGGAGTGTTTGAAAGGAGTTTTTCAAAGAAAGACCTCGGTGAAGCTGCTTACATATTGAGCATCAAGATCTATAGATATCGATCAAGACGCTTCATAAGTTTTTTCAATGAGTACATACCTTGACAAGTTTTTGAAGTAGTTCAAAATGGAACAATCAAAGAAGGAGTTCTTGCCTGTGTGGCAAGCACTACTGCAGGATGCTGCTAACGCGATACTACGATCAGAGACCCTTCGACGAAACTGTGTGCGATGCCATAATCGCAAACGGTGGTGTAAAATAACCGTGAAAAAGGTGCAAAACGTTTGCGATGGAGGATGCATCAAACACGGTTCAGATTTTAGTTGCGTGTGCGATGCAGGGCATACGGTTCAGCTCAATTAACTATTTGTGATGAGGAGGAACAAAAGAAACGGGCATCCAGATGAAGGTGTGTGCAATGTACAACATACGGTTCACTCGGATGAACTGTTTGTGATTAGGCAACACAAAAGAAACAGTCAGCCCGATCAAGGTGTGTGCGATGTACAATATAAGGTTCACTCGGATGAACTGTTTGTCATTAGGCAAGAGAACATAAATGGTTCAATATAACAAGATGTGTGTGATACGCGGCAAACAGGTCTGTAATCAGAAATGTGTGCGAAGACCGATAATAACGCAGATGATTGCTTCTAATAAGACGTATGTGATATGCTCTGTCTACACAACATCTATTGGCCATTGTGGGACAGGCGGTCATCCGGATACGCCATAAGGATGTGAAGAGGCATTTCTATCAGCAAGGACTAGCTGTTCCACCAGTAGCTCATGTAAGAAAACTATCAAGTTAAGTGTGCTCAGGCTGGAGCAACCATCGGATGGGTGACTGGATGGGAAGTTGTGTCGATATTAAATTAGCTGATGGGATGGGTCATTTCGGTCAAATGACCGAAATGCCCCATTCCCTTAGCTAATTTAACCTCAAGGTCCTTGTTTTTTATTTTTTAACACATGTTAAAGAAGGTCTACCGCATTACTTTTTGACAATGTGCGATACGTGGCATACAGTTGATCCATCTGACCTATTTGTGATGGAATAGGCCGTGTGTGTTGTGGGCAAACGCTTGGTAGTATTCAACCGTTTGGGATTGATGAATTCATCACCGACGGGTTCCCTAGTGTGGTCCGTGTTCATCTGATCATCATCTACTTCTTGTGCTAGCTCGATGCTAAGTTTCCATTAAATAAGGTCTACCGCATTACTTTTTGACAATGTGCGATACGTGGCATACAGTTGATCCATCCGACCTATTTGTGATGGAATAGGCCATGTGTGTTGTGGGCAAACGCTTGCTAGTATTCAACCGTTTGGGATTGATGAATTCATCACCGACGGGTTCCCTAGTGTGGTCCGTGTTCATCTGATCATCATCTACTTCTTGTGCTAGCTCGATGCTAAGTTTCCGTTAAAGAAGGTCTATCGCATTACTTTTTGACAATGTGCGATACGTGGCATACAGTTGATCCATCCGACCTATTTGTGATGGAATAGGCCGTGTGTGTTGTGGGGCAAACACTTGCTAGTATTCAACCATTTGGGATTGATGAATTCATCACCGACGGGTTCCCTAGTGTGGTCCGTGTTCATCTGATCATCATCTACTTCTTGTGCTAGCTTGATGCTAAGTTTCCATTAATTGATGCCGTTTTATGAAAACGCCACCGTTTCCCGCCATTTCCTCACCTGTTTCCCGCCACCCTGCTATATTGCGCATAGGGGGCGCATGACGCACGGAGGCGAGAAGCGCAGCCTGTAGCACATCCACCTTTTCCAAGCATGCCAACCCACCAAAGCGCCGCCTCTGCCATCAACCTGGTCGACGAGGAAAATGAGCAGGCGCAACGGCCCGTCGAGGCTGAGGCGCTCCCCGGCAACGCGATGGACGACGCCGTCATGCACGTCATCGCCAGGGTTGAGCAGACCTTTGGCGCATGGCGCTTGAGCGCCGCAGATCAAGATAGGCACGTCAGCGCCGACAGGCTGCAGCTCGCCGCACAACATGATCGATGGCGCGCCGCAGAGCAAGCTAGGCACGTCCGCGCCAAAAGGCTACGGCTCGCCGCACGGCGAGACCATTGGAGCGCCGCAGAGCCAGAGGCGCGGCGCGCCGCACAGCAAGAGCGGATCCATCGGCGCTTGCCTACTGTCGACACGGTGTCGCAGCTAGGCACACATCCCGTCAGTACCCCCATTCCTCGCCAGGAGTGGGCAGAGGCCCTCAGCGCAGTACTTGCACTGGACGCCCGCCGCGCCATTCGCCTTGTCCGCGGCCCGCTGGATGCCAACGCGCTGGTCCATAGGCTTGACCGCCTCATTGGCCCAGGTGTCCACCTGGGCGCGGTAGAGGAACATGGCCGCCGCATCCTCGAGCTGGTGATCTCCGATGAAATAGCCAACTTGGAGCTCGAGATCGCGCTCCAGATGTACCGCGAGCGTGTCGACCGCTTGGACGAATGCCTGCACGAGTTTAGGCAGAGCCAAGAGCTACCCTAGGCAAGGGCTGCTGGTCATGGTCTCATGGACGCGTTTTATTTTGGAAAGTCATTTCGATGTGGATAGCTATGTATTCATAGCAATCATAGTATTGCTCTTGCTCTGTTTCAATGTGTGTACTCTATTTTCTATTCTTATTTGTTTTGTTTCAATGTGTGTATATACGCTTTCCATTCTGTATATGTGGATGCTAACAGCTAGATTCAAATTAGTATACAAAAACAGATAGAAAATGGAATTCATAATATATATATATATATTAATTGCTCATTAGGTCATCACAAAAAATATATATATTAATTGCTCATAATATCATCACATATACGTGATGATACTTAACTACTAGGTACAATGCATAAAATTGAAAATGAACAATACTAAAACTAATAATCCCTCCTGGGGCCAGTATTCCGGCAGCCCCTCGCCAGCAGCTCCCTGGTGCGCGGCGTCTTCCCAGTGCGGAGGCAGTACTCCGACTCCTCCGCCTCGCAGCGCTTTACGTACCAATCTGCCTCTTGCTGGCGGACGCGCGCGACCGATCTTGCCATTTCGTTGGGCGCCCACCGGAGCTCCTCATCGGTGGCACGCTGGAGCTTATCGGCCCACCTCCACGCAGCGACGAGGCGCCTAGCGCCTATGACCTTCCTCGCGAAGTACCTGTCTTCGTACACCTCCTCGGCACGACAACACGCCCGCCCCCAAAGCTCCGCCGCCTCCTTTTTCCAGGCGGCATCACGGGCTTCACAGGTCGCCTGGTACCTGGCTTCCTCCTCCGCCATCTCCTTCTTGAACGCCACTTGCCTGGCTTTCTCAGCCGGCGGCAGCGACTTCCACAGACAAAGATTGTACTGACCCCAAAACCAATCCGAAGTTGGGGGGTCCGGCGCAACCTCGTCAGGCGGCGCGTAGGGTCCTCGTCGCTGCTAATCGAGTGAGCGTTGAGGGAGTCCTGGATTAGGGGGTCCTCGGACAGCCAGACTATATCCTTTGGCCGGACTGTTGGACTATGAAGATACAAGATTTAAGACTTCGTCCCATGTCCGGGTGGGACTCTCCTTGGCGTGGAAGGCAAGCTTGGCAATAGGGATATGTAGATCTCCTCCCTTGTAACTGACTCTGTGTAACCCTAGCCCCCTCCGGTGTCTATATAAACCGGAGGGTTTAGTCCGTAGGACAACAATAATCATACCATAGGCTAGCTTCTAGGGTTTAGCCTCTACGATCTCGTGGTAGATCAACTCTTGTAATACTCATATCATCAAGATCAATCAAGCAGAAAGTAGGGTATTACCTCCATCGAGAGGGCCTGAACCTGGGTAAACATCATGTCCCCCGCCTCCTATTACCATCCGCCTTAGACACACAGTTCGGGACCCCACCCGAGATCCGCCGGTTTTGACACCGACATTGGTGCTTTCATTGAGAGTTCCACTGTGCCGTCACCACAAGGTTTGATGGCCCCTTTGATCATCGGCAACGATGCAATCCAGAGCGAGGTTTTCCTCCCCGGACAGATCTTCGTGTTCGGCGGCTTCGCACTGCGGGCCAACTCGCTTGGCCATCTGGAGCAGATCGAGAGCTATGCCCCTGGCCATCAGGTCAGGTTTGGAAACTTGAACTATACTGCCGACATTCGCGGAGACTTGATCTTCGACGGATTCGAGCACATGTCAGGTGTGCCGCACAGTCACGACGGGCATGACTTAGCTCTGCCGTCGGACAGTGTTTGGGATATCACACCTGCAACTACTCCGGCCCTCAATCCGGAGCAGATTGCACCGTCCGAGGACGGGTGGATGGACCCCGCCATGAAGGCCGCACACTCAGCGGCGATAGAGCCGAATGCTGACTTCACTTCCTATGAGACCCGTGTTGCCGGACACCTAGATTCGTCCCCGGCCACGGGCTCTGAGCCGCCTGCGTCTGTGCCTACTGAATCCGATTGGGCACCGATTATGGAGTTTTCCTCCGCGGATATCTTTCAGCACTCACCACTGGGCGACGTGCTAAACTCATTGAGGTCTCTCTCCTTGTCAGGAGAACCTTGGCCGAACTATGTCCGGCTAGAATGGGATGCGGACGACGAAGAAATTCTCTCCCCACCCACCACCCACTTAGTAGTCACTGTCGACGATTTAACCGACATGCTCGATTTCGGCTCCGAAGACATCGACGGTATGGACGACGATGCAGGAGACGAACAGGAACCACCGCTCACAGGGCGCTGGACTGCCACCTCATTATATGATATATACATGGTGGACACCCCCAAAGAAGGCGATGGCGATAAGATAACGGAGGATAATCCTTCCAAGAAGCAATCCAAGCACCGATGTCAGCGGCGCCGCTCTAAGTCCCGCCATAGCAAAAGCAGCGATACCGGCACAAGAGACAATAACGCTCCAGATAGTGCCGAAGACGACGATAATCCCCTCCAGCCAGACCTCGAGCGGGAGGATGAACAAGCTAGCCCTCCGAAACAGGCAGCAGATGGAGAATCAGAGGATGACAATTACATGCCTCTCTCCGAAGACGAGGTGAGCCTCGGCGACGAAGAATTTATCGTGCCTGAGGATCCCGTCGAGCAGGAGCGCTTCAAGCGCCGGCTTATAGCCATAGCAAACAACCTGAAGAAAAAGCAACAACAACCTCGAGCTGGTCAAGATCTGCTAGCGGATAGATGGACTGAAGTCCTGGCGGCCGAGGAATACGAACTCGAGCGCCCAACCAAGAGTTACCCAAAGCGCAGGTTGCTACCCCAACTCGAGGAGGAAGCATTAAAACCTACATCACCAGCGTATGATGCGGCTGATCGGCCACCTCGTGGCCGAGACAGAGAGGCATATCAGCCCGAAGTCCAGCCCGCACCCCGCCGCCATTCAAACAAAAATACCAAGGCCTGGGGCAACACGCGGGACCTGCGAGACGTATTGGAAAACAAAGCAAGACATACAAGATCGATCTATGGATCACGGGGTCGTGCCCCAACGCGTGACGATGATCGTCATGCCGGATACACTAAAAGCAAATCCGCCCGGGCCGAATACAGCAGACAAGACTCGTATGAACTGCGTCGTGAAATAGCCCGGCACAGAGGCGCCGCACACCCCCTATGCTTCACCGATGAAGTAATGGATCATGAATTCCCAGAGGGTTTTAAACCCGTAAACATTGAATCATATGATGGTACAACAGACCCCGCGGTATGGATCGAGGATTTCCTCCTCCACATCCACATGGCTCGCGGTGATGATCTACATGCCATCAAGTACCTCCCACTAAAAATCAAAGGACCAGCTCGGCATTGGCTGAATAGCTTGCCAGCAAACTCCATTGGCAGTTGGGAGGATTTGGAAGATGCATTCCTTGACAACTTCCAGGGCACTTATGTGCGACCACCGAATGCTGATGACTTGAGCCATATAACTCAGCAGCCAGGGGAATCGGCCAGGAAATTCTGGACCCGGTTCCTAACTAAGAAGAACCAAATTGTCGACTGTCCGGATGCAGAAGCCTTAGCGGCATTTAAGCATAACATCCGTGATGAGTGGCTCGCCCGGCACCTCGGCCAAGAGAAGCCGAAGTCTATGGCAGACCTCACGACACTCATGACCCGCTTTTGCGCGGGCGAGGACAGCTGGCTGGCTCGCAGCAACAACACATCAAGAAGTCATGGCAATTCAGATGCCAAACATAGTAACGGCAGACCACGTCGCAACAGACACAAGCGCCGCAACAACGGTGACAACGCCGAAGACACGGCAGTCAATGCTGGATTCAGTGGCTCTAAATCCGGTCAGCAGAAGAAGGCATTCAAAAGAAGCAACCCGGGCCCGTCCAGTTTGGACCGCATACTCGATCGCTTGTGTCAAATTCACGGCACCCCTGATAAGCCAGCCAATCACACCAACAGAGAATGCTGGGTGTTCAAGCAGGCCGGGAAGTTGAATACCGAAAACAAGGAAAAGGGGCTGCATAGCGACGATGAGGAGGAGTCCTGGCCGCCGAACACAGGAGGACAGAAGAAATTTCCTCCCCAAGTGAAAACGGTGAACATGATATAAGCAACCCATATTCCCAAGAGGGAACGGAAGCGTGCACTAAGGGACGTCTATGCGATGGAGCCAGTCGCCCCAAAGTTCAACCCATGGTCTTCTTGTCCGACCACTTTCGATCGTAGGGACCACCCCACTAGTATCCGTCATGGCGGTTCTGCCGCATTGGTCCTTGATCCCATCATTGACGGATTTCACCTCACCCGAGTCCTTATGGACGGTGGCAGTAGCCTGAACCTGCTTTATCAGGATACAGTGTGCAAAATGGGTATAGACCCCTCGAGGATCAAACCCACTAAAACCACCTTTAAAGGTGTCATCCCAGGTGTAGAGGCCTGTTGCACGGGCTCAATCACATTGGAAGTGGTCTTCGGATCTCCGGACAACTTCTGAAGCGAGGAGTTAATCTTCGATATCGTCCCGTTCTGCAGTGGCTATCACGCACTGCTCGGACGAACCGCATTTGCCAGATTCAATGCGGTACCGCATTATGCATACCTCAAGCTCAAAATGCCAGGACCTCGTGGGGTTATAACAGTCAATGGAAACACAGAACGCTCGCTCCGCACGGAGGAGCACACTGCGGCCCTTGCAGCAGAAGCACAAAGCAGCCTTTTAAGGCAAACCGCCAATTCGGCGATAAAGCCCCCGGACACCTTCAAGCGAGTCCGGAGTAACCTGCAACAGGATCGCCTGGCACGTTCAGAGCTCGCCTAGCAATTCGGCCTCCGTCCTAGCCCCAGTCAAGCGACGAAATCTGTGCCGCGCGTACACAATTACGCACTAAAAATACCATGGGCATAGGCGGAGGCACGGCCAGGACACGTCCCACAATGCGGCTCAACCGCCCCAGGGGCTGTATACCCTTTATCATTTTCTCTCTTTCAGGACCTTATCCTCTGGAAGCCCTTTTCGGCAGTCTGATTGCTGGACGCATTACGGGAAGGAAATACCAAGGAAGCAAGAAGCTCTGACGTACAAGGGAAATCCCAGGTGGTCTCTGATAACGGTCGATGTACCTGTTTTTACATACCCATACACAGCTTGCCCTTGGATAGGACATGTCAAATAGTCCTATTTTTTTTGCTTATTGCACTACTTGTATACGTACGCTTTGACGTATTTAAACAACAATGTATAGTGTTAGCCTATTATTGCATTTCTTTTTTTCTCCTTGTCTGCTTATTTACGACAAATTGCACCCTTACATTCTAGTACGACCAGTGCGCTAGGGGCTTCAGTATACCCCATAAATACGGCATGAGAAGTCTGAACACTTTTGACAGTTCGGCACCCCGAACTTATAGCATTATATGCATCAGCTCCGAATCATGTCTTGGGTCAATAGTTGGGTTTGCCCGGCTCCCATGTTTTGGTACCTTACGTTCCGCAATATCGGCTAAGGTAGCACTGGGAGAACTACTGCGATTGTGTCCCGGTTCTTCCGGACGAGCACCCCAGTAGAGAAAGCCGAAAACTGGCTGTCATGATAAGGCGAGAGGTGGTCGCTGTTCGAGAGGTCTCAAGTCCTTAAAGACTTTTTCCGCTTCGGGCGAGGAGTCGGCCTTGCCCGACTTAGGCGTATATAGCGCCCCAAATTCGGCCTTCCGAATACTAGGGGCTTCGCCAAAATTTAAAATTGTAGACTTCTATGGCTAAGTGAGAGTGACAAAGCTTTATAGTCCGATTGCCTGGTTCGTTGTGCTGAACACCTCCTTCGAAGGACCCAAAATTGGGATAAAGAGTGCTCAGGTTTATCCCGAACACCTCAGTACTAGTTACATGGGGGCAGAAGCCAACAACTGGCCAACTCTCAGATTTTATAAACGGCCGCACAGAAGGTAATATTTTAAATTAACAAGCGTTGCATAGCGCACATGAACTCGTTTCATATTACAGGATCACATGAGTACATTTATTCAAATATTACATCCTTAGCACATTTCTCTGCCACAAGGCGAGAACCCTTCAGGACACTGTCATAATACTTTTTGGGGTGGCGATGCTCCTTGCCCTCCGGCGGCCCCTCCTTCACCAGCTTTTCGGCGTCCAGCTTCGCCCAGTGCACCTTCGCCCGAGCAAAAGCCCTGCGCGCACCCTCGATGTAGACGGACCGCTTTATGACTTCAAACCGTGGGCAGGCATTCACAAGCCGCCTCACCAGACCGAAGTAGCTACCAGGCAGGGGCTCGCCAGGCCACATCCGGACTATAAGACCCCTCATGGCCTGTTCGGCCGCCTTGTGAAGCTCGACCAGTTGCTTCAACTGGTCGCTCAAGGGCATTGGGTGTTCGGTCCCAGTATACTGAGACCAGAACAACTTCTTCGTCGAGCTGCCCTCCTCGGCCCGGTAGAACTCCGCGGCCCGACACACTGCGGGGTAGATCTGCGAACGCTCTTGGAGAGCTCCAAACTCGGGTAAGTAAAAAGAAAGTTTCCTTCACATGCTTGCTTTGCATAATGAATGCCTTACCCGCCGCTATCTTCTTAACCGCCTCAATTTCCTGGAGGGCCTTTTGGGCTTTGGCCTTGGCTTGTTGTGCGCTTTCGAGGGCCTTCGCAAGCTCGGACCCTTGCGTCTTAGAGTCAAGCTCCAAGGACTCGTGTTTCTTGACGAGAGCCTGGAGCTCTTGCTGCACCTCGCCTACTCGGGCCTCTTGTTTCTCTCGCTCGATGCGCTCCTTGGCCGCTTTGTCTTCGGCCTCGGATAGCACCTTCTGCAGGGCCGCCACTTCGGTCGTGGCCCCTAGCAAAATTCATGACGATCCTATTATTCCAAAACCAAAATTTTCTTTGTCAATATTCAGACGGGGTGTCACTTACCTTTGTTCTCTTCGAGCTGCCTCTTGGTAATGCCGAGCTCTTCCTTGGACAGCTCAAGGTCCCGCTTCAGTGCAGCGACCTCTGCAGCACGAGCGGCGGCGGCCAGCAGTGAAGCCTGCTTATTCACATAGACACATTTTGATTAGACTCCTACGATTATTATTTGATCCTCTATTCGGCCTTTCTTCGCGAATGCCAAACAGAGCATCAGGGGCTACTGTCTATGCTGTAACATTTTCTTACAATTTGATTACTTACCTCAAAGCCAGTTAGGAGGCTGGCACAGGCTTCAGTCAGTCCGCTCTTAGCGGACTGAACCTTCTTGACTACCACACTCATAATAGTGCGGTGCTCTTCGTCAATGGAAGCGCCGCGAAGCACTTCCAGCAAGTTGTCCGATGCCTCTGGATGGACAGAGGCCATCGGCACAGACGGTTTGCCCCCCTTAGCGAGGGGTTGCCTGACAGAATCCGGAACCACTGGAGGTTCCGGCGCCGTATTCGGCTTGGGGCTAGACTTGCTGCCCCCGGCGCTAGGGCCCAGAGGAGTCTTGCCCCTCGTGCGCCTAGCGCCTGGAATGTCGCCTTGGGGCGCCTCCGGAACTGTCTCCCCTTGGTTCAGTTCCCTTTGAGACAACACCTCGGCGTCGTCCGTAGGGAGGGGGGAGGAGGCGGTCGGGAGTCAATTGTTGTTCATATCTGACGGGCCCAAAGAATCATCCGACGAAGATACGTCAATATGGGCTCGGGACGGACTGCATAATCATGTTCGGCGTGATAAGAAGCAGTACAATAAAACGTACCTAGAATTATTATGGTATCCGGATACTCATGACTTCGCCAGGGGCTTGTCCCTGGGTAACCACTCCTCGTCGCTGAAAGTGGCCGTCGTGGAGCAGTCCGGGAGGAGGGTTCTTCCCTTCTTGGACCCTTCGGCCTCCCCTGATGGGGCGGCCTTCCTTTTCCTATCCTCCCCGGCGGGGGGGGGGGGGGGCTTTCCTCTTCCTCCTCCTCGTTTTCGTGGGAGGAGTGCACCTCGGTGTTTTCAGACGATGAGTCCGATATAACCTTGCGCCGGAGACCCTTCCTGGTCCCCGCGGCCTTCCTCTTGGCCTTCTTCTCCGGCACCTCATAAGGCGCCGGAACCAGCATCTCCGTTAGGAGAGCATCCGCTGGATCCTCGGGCAGGGGGGCTGGATAATCGATCTGCTCCGTTGTCACTACCCAGTCCTGTTAAATGGCGTGGATGCTTAGATCCCGTGCGTGGTTATACTGGGTAAAAGAACATCTTATGAGATATAAAGGACTTACCGGATTGGCGGGACGCTTTGCGCTGAGTCCGCGGTCCTCGGTAAGGGGAGGAGGTACCTCGGCGCCCTTGAACAGCACCTTCCAGACGTCCTTGTGCGTCGTGTAGAAGAGCTCTCGCAGCATCTGGTGCTCGGCCAGGTCGAACTCCCACAAATTGAATGCCCGTCTTTGACACGGGAGGATCCGGCAGAAGAGCATGACTTGGACCACGTTGACAAGCTTAATTTTCTTGCTCATCATGTTTCTGACATAGGTCTGGAGTCCGGTCAGCTCCACCGATGAACCCCAGGATAGGCCCTTCTCTTTACAGGAAGTGAGCCGCATGGGGATTCCGGATCGAAATTCGGGGGCCGCCACCCAGTTGGTGTCGCGCGGCTCGGTGATGTAGAACCACCCTGATTGCCACCCCTTCATGGTCTCCACATAGGAGCCTTCGAGCCAGGTGACGTTGGGCATTTTGCCCACCATGGCGCCTCCGCACTCCGCCTGCTGACCGATTACCACCTTTGGCTTCACGTTGAAGGTCTTCAGCCATAGGCCAAAGTGGGGCTTGATGCGAAGGAAGGCCTCGCACACGACGATAAACGCCGAGATGTTGAGGATGAAGTTAGGGGCCATATCATGGAAGTCCAGCCCATAATAAAACATGAGCCCGCGGACAAACGGGTGGAGGGGAAATCCCAGTCCGCGGACGAAGTGGGTAAGAAATACCACCCTCTCATGGGGTTCTGGAGTAGGAACAATCTGCCCCGCATCTGGTAGCCGGTGCGTGATATCCGCGGCCAGGTATTCGGCTCCCCATAGCTTTGTAATGTCCTCCTCCGTAACGGAGGAGACCATCCACTTGCTTCCCGCTCCGGACATGCTTGGAGTGGTTTGAGGAGAAAGTGCGAACTTGGGTGCTGGAGCTCAAGTGCGCAAGAATGGATGAGCAAGGAGGAAGAGGGCGTGGGTGAAAAAGATGAATCCTTGTCTCTTTATAAGGGCGGAAGGAGCTATGCGCCTCCCCACCTGCCTGGTAAACTCGCTTATTCCCCAAGCACCGTAATTGGTGGCGCGGTTAGGTTACCCACACCCGTATTGATGAGAATCCCGTGATAAGGGGACACGATCTCTGCTTCGACAAGACGTGCCAAGAAAACTTGCCTCGCAATCTGTGCAGTGGCTGGTTGTGAAAAACGGTTCGAATAATGACTGGGCCGCGGTGTGATGTTATGCTGCAGAATGTGTTAGCAGATTAGATTTGTGGAAATATTATTCTCTCTACGATGAAAAAAATTTAAAGGCCGTAAGAGGAAGCTATCTCCCGTTCGTCATCAAACAAGCATTGTTACGAGCCTTCTAGTGAGTTGCTCCGGTTTGTGATGGGTGTGTGTCCAAACATTGGTCAAACATGCCAATTTTTTACCACATCATCTTGGTGGCATGACATTACATCAATCAAGGTTTCATGTGTTTCTGATTTTTTTTAATTTTTTGGAATTAAAATGCCATGTCACTCCATGCTTAATTGTGTCATAGCCGTTAGACCAATATGTTTGAAAATTCCTTCTAATTTACTGCACATGGAATTAAATCGCACACAAGTACACGAAATATGAGTTTTCAAACCGTTATGGTTAGCTGTTGCATGTACATGTAGTTCAGATTTCAATTACGGTCATTAAATGGCTAGAAAATCACTTAAATGTCTTAGAAGGTCAAATGACCCGTGAAATTTCCCAAAATTTGACATGACAGTTGTATTAGTACTACAAAATTTCTCGTTCATTTAAAACACCATCCATTGGCACTTTATTCCAAATTCGTCTTTCACAGCTAATAAAAAAATATCTACAACATCACACACAGTTTTTTTCTAGGAACCGGTTGCGATGAAAAATCTGGGTCTATTTAAGTCTCCCTCGTTAAGCTTCGCCGGCTCGTTTCCTCTACTATCGGCAACCCCCGAATCCACGAATCCCGATCCCCATTCCTGCACCCCCTTCTTGCAAAGATGATGCCATGGAAACACTTCGTGAAGGCCCGTACGATGGCTGCGTCCACCCAGAGCGCGGCCGCCTGCGCCGAGAGCGCAGCCGCCTACGCCGAGAGTGCCGCCGCATCCGCATTGAGCGTGGCCGCTCCCACCGAGAGGGCGTCTGCGGCGGCCGACAGGGCAGCTGCAGCAGCCGAGACGGCTGCAGCTGCTGCTGCGACGGCGGGTGCAAACACCGAGAGCGCTCGAGCTGCCGTCCGTGCCGCTGATGTCGCCCTAGCCCGGGTCGAGGCCATCCACGCCAAGATCGAGGATGCACACGCCAAGATATTCCAGGCCACCTCGGACTCCAGCATGCAACCCATGTCTGAAAAGGTGGCGGTGGCCATGAAGCACCTGCTTCCTCATGAGGTCGCCGAGCGGGAGCTGGAGATGCAGGAGGCGGCGGAGATCGAGGAGCGCCGGGAGGAGGAGTTGCGCGTGGCCGAGGTCGAGGTAGAGAAGAGTCTATCCGTCGAGGAATCGGCGGTGGAGTACCAATGCGAGCTCTGGCGCAGCCACTACTACGAGTACTACAACCTTGAGGGCGGCACCAAGGACGAGGACGAGGACGCGGTCGACTTCAGCAGGGGGGACGTGGAGTCCACCAACGGCGGCATGTCGCCAGGACAAGTCATCGACGTCTCATCTCACACTGGCGATGCATAGGCCGGCGCGGCGGCGGATTTTTAATTATGCGTACTTAGGCTTTGTCTTTAATGCTGGTCTTTTGTTAGAGCAATGTTTAGGTCAACTGGCTCTGTGTAATTACTAAAATTGCTCGATTCAGTAAGTGTGGCCTGTCTGCTGTACGCTCTTTTGTGTGCCCAAATTAGCAAGCGATGTTAAATTATGCAATGACGTACCTGGGGAAATTTCCACCAAAATTTGAATTATCAAACTCATCCCATGCGCATAAAGCAGAAGAACCGTTTGCGATGCACACAATTGTTCAAAGTGAATGGTCCGGTGGCACCGCGCGCATTCAAAGTGAATGTGCCCATGCCTTGAGACCAAAATTTGAATTATCAAACTCATCCCATGCGCGAAAAGCAGAAGAATCGTTTGCGATGCACACAATCGTTCAAAGTGAATGGTCCGGCGGCACCGCGCGCAAAGTTTCCCTCCACATTTCCAAAATTTTGGCCTACCGCCAAAATATCTACCCCCGCCCCCTTCCCCCTTCCCTACCCCCTTTTCTCCCCGACCACAAGTCACATTTCCCTGTTTCCTCCTTCCTTCCTTCCTTGCTAAGCTATAGCCGCTTCCTCGCTCTCGCCGTCTCGCATCCTACCGCCGGGGTCGCCATGGTCTTCTTCAAAGACATCTCCAGCGGTTCCTCCTCTGGTGACTACTCCTTCACCACCCGGGTATGCCTCTCTTCTCTCTCTCGGGCTATGACTTGGAATGAAGGATTTTTACCTGGAGGTCGATTTGAGTCGTTTCTTCCTCTTATAGCTCCCTAAGACCATCAGTGGCAACGAATGGAGTGGCGTGGCTGAAGATCTATCTGCTCGTTGTCACCATCAATCTCCATGCGTGAAGCTAGTTGCGTTTGATTCTGTGGACAGTGGGAGGAAGTTTCTGTCATGTGCAGAGAAGGTTAGACCCTCTTTCATTGTTACAAATCATTTGTTAGATGTGATTTAGACACTTTCATGGTCCCAACCCATTCATACCACACCTTCAACCAAACGCATCCTAAGACAGTGTCACAGTTTGTACCTAGTATCTTAAATTGTTGCCATCTCATCAGCGGTGCCATTAGAAAATTATTTGGCATCGCTTCAGCAGTTTGTGCAGCCAACTTTGGTCCACACATCCGAGCAGCCAAGCAGTAAAATACTAAATCTTTATGGCACGAAGGAACTAGGCATCGGAGCAACTACGTGCTCTGGAGTCCGTGTCCCTGATTTTTTCCTGCTGCATTGGCTCGCCAGTGCAGGGCACCGGTGCGAGATGTAGCAACAGTTGTCTTTACCCCGGTTTTGGCATACATAGTGGACGGCCTTAGTGCAATTAGTAATTAGTTACTAAATTTGTGCATGTACACACCTGTTAGTATCAATTTGCTGTCATCCAAACACTGTCGCTATGCTGTTGCAGTTATATTTACCTTCCTCATAAAATGTTCAATTTGTTATTCATTGTACATGAGTAAGAACTTGTAGCATCGTTGTAGTTAATTATAGCTTCTGATGTTCCAGAATTTGGTTGTTGTCTCAATACCAATTATTTCATTTGCACATTGATCTTTTTGGGAAGATATGTCATAATTAACATGTTTCTTCAGTTTTTCAAAATAAGCATTGGTGATTTTCTATGTTGCTATAAACCCATTTCCCCTACAATTGTTACTGATCTAGTTTTAAATATTATAGGATGAACGGAAGTGTTCTTACTTGGAGTGGGTTGATCAAGAGTGGCCATAGTCTTTGAAGATGTGCCTAACGAAGCTCTGGAGCATGTATGAGGAAGAGAACACACGTAGGCTTAGAGAAAGTCTTTTCAAAGCTGAAGCATATTTGAAGATGCGGGATAAAAATTTGAAGGTGGAGATGAGCTCAGATTTTTTAAATCAGATTTGCTAAGATGGTGTTGGCGAAGGAGGAGGCACTTTCCCAGTTGGCCCATGCAAAACGGGTTCTTACTGAACTGAAAGCAGAGGTGGATAAGACGAGCCTGGATGATCTCGATTAGGGAAATGAATATATTGTCCTTATGAAGTTGAACTATCTATATGTTGTACTGTGCTGTTTTCATGTAGCTACCGTACTGTGATGTTATAATATATTTATGTGCCTGATATGAATTGGCAAATAGCTGTTCGATATGAAATGTGAATTTGCGTAATACCAGAATTATTAATTGTAAAATAATAAACCTTCTAAATGTGTCATGGACCTTTGCAAACGGTTCTAGCAGTAAAAGCGCTTGCTATGGATAGCCCAATGCCACATAGTTTTCTTCATCAAATCGTGTGTGATATAGTTGATAAAAGCAAACAGTTAACCAAGGAAGACCATGTGTGATAGTTACACCTTTCACACATGAGCCTACACATAAAACTGTGTGGGATGTACGTCCGAACGGAAACGTTTTCCCCGGATTGACTGTGTGGGATGTACATAAGAACGGAAACGTATTCCTTGGATTGACTATGTGTGATATACATACGAACGGAAATGTTTTTCAGGGATTCACCGTGTGGGATGTACATACCTACGGAAATGATTTTCTCGGATTACCGTGTGGGATGTAAATACCTACGGAAATGATTTTCTCAGATTACCGTGTGGGATGTACATACCTATGAAAATGATTGGGTTTCGATGCCTCGCCCGATCGCACACGGCCCCAGCCTGGGTCCTAGGAGGGCCTATCCCCGATGATTTCTGGGTCGTGTGGGAAGGACACCCTATCGCACACACTCACTTGGTGATGGTTCCAAATGCCGTCGCGGAAAGGGGTTAAAAACGTTTGTTTAGGACCGACGCGCACCGGTGAAGGTGTGAAGTTGAGTAACGACTCTAAAACCCGACCATGGCAGAAAATAGAATGAGAATGAAAAGTCATCCCCTATGCCTCAGTCATAGGTTCTATAAAATATGCTATGCTGTGTACCAGACCTATTGTGTACCTCACCATGAGTTTGACAAAAGGGTACAATAGTGATCCAGGAGTGGATCACTGGACAGCGGTCAAAATTATCCTTAGTGAAATAAGGACATGTTTCTCGGTTATGGAGGTGACAAAAAGTTCATCGTAAAGGGTTACGTCGATCCAAGCTTTGGCACTGATCCGGATGAATCTAAGTCTCAATCTGGATACATATTGAAAGTGGGAGCAATTAGCTAGAGTAGCTCCGTGCAGAGCATTGTAGACGTAGAAAATTTGCAAAATACATACGGCTCTGAATGTGGCAGACCTGTTGACTAAACTTCTCTCACCAGCAAAACATGATCACACCTTAGTACTCTTTGGGTGTTAATCACATAGCGATGTGAACTAGATTATTGACTCTAGTAAACCCTTTGGGTGTTAGTCACATGGAGATGTGAACTAATCACATAAAGATGTGAACTACTGGTGTTAAATCACATGACGATGTGAACTAGATTATTGACTCTAGTGCAAGTGGGAGACTGAAGGAAATATGCCCTAGAGGCAATAATAAATCACATAGAGATATGAACTAGATTGTTGACTCTAGTAAACTCTTGGGTGTTGATCACATGGTGATGTAACCTGTCAGTGTTAATCACATGGTGATGTGAACTAGATTATTGACTCTAGTGCAAGTGGGAGACTGTTGGAAATATGCCCTAGAGGCAATAATAAATAGGTTATCATTATATTTCCTTGTTCATGATAATCGTTTATTATCCATGCTAGAATTGTATTGATAGAAAACTCAGATACATGTGTGGATACATAGACAACACCATGTCCCTAGTAAGCCTCTAGTTGACTAGCTCGTTGATCAATAGATGGTTACGGTTTCCTGACCATGGACATTGGATGTCGTTGATAACGGGATCACATCATTAGGAGAATGATGTGATGGACAAGACCCAATCCTAAGCCTAGCACAAGATCGTGTAGTTCGTTTGCTCAGAGCTTTTCTAATGTCAAGTATCAGTTCCTTAGACCATGAGATTGTACAACTCCCGGATACCGTAGGAATGCTTTGGGTGTGCCAAACGTCACAACGTAACTGGGTGGCTATAAAGGTGCACTACGGGTATCTCCGAAAGTGTCTGTTGGGTTGGCACGAATCGAGACTGGGATTTGTCACTCCGTGTAAACGGAGAGGTATCTCTGGGCCCACTCGGTAGGACATCATCATTATGTGCACAATGTGACCAAGGAGTTGATCACGGGATGATGTGAGTTACGGAACGAGTAAAGAGACTTGCCGGTAACGAGATTGAACAAGGTATAGGGATACCGACGATCGAATCTCGGGCAAGTAACATACCGATGGACAAAGGGAATTGCATACGGGATTGATTGAATCCCCGACATCGTGGTTCATCCGATGAGATCATCGTGGAACATGTGGGAGCCAACATGGGTATCCAGATCCCGCTGTTGGTTATTGACCGGAGAACGTCTCGGTCATGTCTGCATGGTTCCCGAACCCGTAGGGTCTACACACTTAAGGTTCGATGACGCTAGGGTTACAGGGAAAGTATGTACGTGGTTACCGAATGTTGTTCGGAGTCCCGGATGAGATCCCGGACGTCACGAGGAGTTCCGGAATGGTCCGGAGGTAAAGATTTATATATGGGAAGTCCTGTTTTGGTCACCGGAAAAGTTTCGGGTGAAATCGGTAATGTACCGGGACCACCGGGAGGGTCCCGGGGGTCCACCAAGTGGGGCCACCAGCCCCAGAAGGCTGCGTGGGCCAAGTGTGGGAGGGGACCAGCCCCAGGTGGGCTGGTGCGCCCCCCACCAAGGCCGAAGGCGCATGGGAGAGTGGGAGGGGGCAAACCCTAGGTCCAGATGGGCCTTAGGGCCCATCTAGTGGGGCGCCCCCCCTCTCCTCCCCTTGGCCGCCCCCCTTGATGGGATCTAGGGCTGGCCGCCTCCTCTTGGGGGTGGAAACCCTAAGGGGGGCGCAGCCCCCTCCCCCCTATATATAGTTGAGGTTTGGGCTGCCCAAGACACACGATAACATCTCTCTTTTGGCGCAGCCCTTCCCCTCTCCCTCCTCCTCCTCTCCCGCGGTGCTTGGCGAAGCCCTGCGGGATTGCCACGCTCCTCCATCACCACCACGCCGTCGTGCTGCTGCTGGATGGAGTCTTCCCCAACCTCTCCTTCTCACCTTGCTGGATCAAGGCGTGGGAGACGTCACCGGGCTGCACGTGTGTTGAACGCGGAGGCGCCGTGGTTCGGCGCTTAGATCGGAATCAACCGCGATCTGAATCGCTACGAGTACGACTCCCTCATCCGCGTTCTTGCAACGCTTCCGCATCGCGATCTACAAGGGTATGTAGATGCACTCCCCTTCCCCTCGTTGCTAGATTACTCCATAGATTGATCTTGGCGATGCGTAGAAAATTTTGAATTTCTGCTACGTTCCCCAACAGTGGCATCATGAGCTAGGTCTATGCGTAGTTTCTATGCACGAGTAGAACACAAAGTAGTTGTGGGCGTCGATGTTGTCAATTCTTCTTGCCGCTACTAGTCTTATCTTGTTTCGGCGACATTGTGGGATGAAGCGGCCCGGACCGACCTTACACGTACACTTATGTGAGACAGGTTCCACCGACTGACATGCACTAGTTGCATAAGGTGGCTAGCGGGTGTCTGTATCTCCCACTTTAGTCGGAACGGATTCGATGAAAAGGGTCCTTATGAAGGGTAAATAGAAATTGGCATATCACGTTGTGGTTTTACGTAGGTAAGAAACGTTCTTGCTAGAAACCTATACAAGCCACGTAAAAACTTGCAACAACAATTAGAGGACGTCTAACTTGTTTTTGCAGCATGTGCTATGTGATGTGATATGGCCAGAAGATGTGATGAATGATATATGTGATGTATGAGATTGATCATATTCTTGTAATAGGAATCACGACTTACATGTCGATGAATATGACAACCGGCAGAAGCCATAGGAGTTGTCTTTATTTTTTGTATGACCTGCGTGTCATTGAATAACGCCATGTAAATTACTTTACTTTATTGCTAAGTGCGTTAGCCATAGAAGTAGAAGTAATGGTTGGCGTGACAACTTCATGAAGACACAATGATGGAGATCATGATGATGGAGATCATGGTGTCATGCCGGTGACAAAGATGATCATGGTGCCCCGAAGATGGAGATCAAAGGAGCATGATGATATTGGCCATATCATGTCACTATTTGATTGCATGTGATGTTTATCATGTTTTTGCATCTTATTTGCTTAGAACAACGGTAGTAAGTAAGATGATCCCTTATAATAATTTCAAGAAAGTGTTCACCCTAACTGTGCACCGTTGCGAAGGTTCATTGTTTCGAAGCACCACGTGATGATCAGGTGTGATAGATTCTAACGTTCGAATACAACGGGTGTTGACGAGCCTAGCATGTACAGACATGGCCTCAGAACACACGCAATACACTTAGGTTGACTTGACGAGCCAAGCATGTACAGACATGGCCTCGGAACACGGAGGACCGAAAGGTCGAGCATGAGTCATATAGAAGATACGATCAACATGGAGATGTTCACCGATCTTGACTAGTCCGTCTCACGTGATGACCGGACACGGCCTAGTTAAACTCGGATCATGTTTCACTTAGATGACTAGAGGGATGTCTATCTGAGTGGGAGTTCACAATCAGATGAACTTCATTATCATGAACATAGTCAAAAAGGTATTTGCAAATTATGTCATAGCTTGCGCTTTAGTTCTACTGGTTAAGATATGTTCCTAGAGAAAATTTAGTTGAAAGTTGGTAGTAGCAATTATGCGGACTGGGTCCGTAAACTGAGGATTGTCCTCATTGCTGCACAGAAGGCTTATGTCCTTAATGCACCGCTCGGTGTGCTGAACCTCAGCGTCGTCTATAGATGTTACGAAACATCTGACATACACGTTTTGATGACTACATGATAGTTCAGTGCGGTTTAGAATTGTGGCACCAAAGACGTTTTTGAAACGTCGCAGAACATGTGAGATGTGCCGAAGACTGAAATTGGGATTTCAGACTAGTGCCCACGTCAAGAGGTATGAGACCTCTGACAAGTTTCTTAAGCCCGCAAACTAAGGGAGAAAAGCTCAATCGTTGAGCGTGTGCTCAGATTGTCTGAGTGCCACAATCGCTTGAATCGAGTGGGAGTTAATCTCCCAGATGAGATAGTGATAGTTCTCCATAGTCACTGCCACCAAGCTAGTAGAGCTTCGTAATGAACTATAACATATCAAGGATGGTTATGATGATCCTTGAGCTATTCGCGATGTTTGACACCGCGAGAGTAGAAATCAAGAAGGAGCATCAATTGTTGATGGTTAGTAAAACCACTAGTTTAAGAAGGGCAAGGGAAAAAGGGATACTTCATGAAACAACAAGTCGTTTGCTGCTCTAGTGAAGAATCCCAAGGTTGAACCCAAACCCGAGACTAAGTGCTTCTGTAATGAGAGGAACGGTCACTGAAGCAGTACTACCCTAGATACTTGGTAGATGAGAAGGCAGGCAAGGTCGACAGAAGTATATTGGATATACGTTATATGAATGTGTACTTTACTAGTACTCCTAGCAGCACCAGGGTATTAGATACTGGTTCAGTTGCTAAGTGTTAGTAACTCGAAATAAAAGCTGCGGAATAAATGGAGACTAGCTAAAGGTGAGATGACGATATGTGTTGGAAGTGTTTCCAAGGTTGATGTGATCAAGCATCGCATGCTCCCTCTACCATCAAGATTTGGTGTTTGCGTTAAACATGATTGGATTATGTTTTCCGCAAAACGGTTATTCATTTAAGGAGAATAATGGTTACTCTGTTTATTTGAATAATACCTTCAATGGTCTTGCACCTAAAATGAATCTCGATCGTAGTGATACACATGTTCGTGCCAAAAGATATAAAATAGTAATGATAGTACCACATACTTGTGGCACTGCAACTTGAGTCATATTGGTGTAGAATGCATGAAGAAGCTCCATGTAGATGGATCTTTGGACTCACTCGTTTTTGAAAAGATTGAGACATGCGAACCATGTCTATTGGTATATGTGCATGAAGAAACTCCATGCAGATGGATCATTTGGACTCACTTGATTTTGAATCACTTGAGACATGCAAATCATACCACATGGGCAAGATGACTGAAAGTCCTTGTTTTTAGTAAGATGGAACAAGTGAGCAACTTATTGGAAGTAATACATTTTGATGTATGCAGTCCAATGAGTGCTGAGGCATGCAGTGGATATCGTTATGTTCTTACTTCGCAGATGATTTGAGTAGATGCTGAGTGTATTTACTTGATGAAACACTAGTCTTAATTATTGAAAGGTTCAAGTAATTTCAGAGTGAAGTTGAAGATCATCATGACAAGAGGATAAAATGTCTGTGATATGATCATAGAGATGAGTATCTGAGATACGAGTTTGGCACACAATTAAGACATTGTGGAAAGTGTTTCACAATTAATACCGCCTGGAACACCATAGTGTGATGGTGTGTCCGAACATCATAACTGCACCCTATTGGATATGGTGCATACCATGATGTTTCTTATCAAATTACCACTATCATTTATGGGTTAGGCATTAGAGACAACCGCATTCACTTTAAAAGGGGCACCACGCAATTCCGTTGAGACGACACCGTTTATAGAAACCTAAGTTGTCGTTTCTTAAAAGTTTGGGGCTGCGATGCTTATGTGAAAAAGTTTCAGGCTGATAAGCTCGAACCCAAAGCGGATAAATGCATCTTCATAGAATACCCAAAAACAGTTGGGTATACCTCCTATTTCAGATCTGGAAGCAAAAGTAATTGCTTCTAGAAACGAGTCCTTTCTCGAGCAAAAGTTTCTCTCGAAAGAATTGAGTGGGAGGATGGTGGAGACTTGATAAGGTTATTGAACCGTCGCTTCAACTAGTGTGTAGCAGGGCACAGGAAGTTGTTCCTGTGGCACCTACACCAATTGAAGTGGAAGCTTATGATAGTGATCATGAAACTTCGGATCAAGTCACTACCAAACCTCGTAGGACGACGAGGATGCGCACTACTTCAGAGTAATGCGTGATCCTGTCTTGGAAGTCATGTTGCTAGACAACAATGAACCTACGAGCTATGGAGAAGCAATGGTGGGCCCATATTCCGACGAATGGCTCGAGGCCATGAAATCCGAGATAGAATCCATGTATCAGAACAAAGCATGGACTTTTGTGAACTTGCCCGATGATCGGCAAGCCATTGAGATAAATGGATCTTTAAGAAGAAGACGGACATGGACGGTAATGTTACCGTCTATGAAGCTCGACTTGTGGCAAAGAGTATTTTCACAAGTTCAAGGAGTTGACTACGATGAGTTTTTCTCATCCGTAGCGATGCTTAGGTCCGTCGGAATCATGTTAGCATTAGCTACATTTATGAAATCTGGCAGATGGATGTCAAAACAAGTTTCCTTACCAGTTTTCATGAGGAAAGGTTGTATGTGATACAATCAGGAAGGTTTTGTCGATCCTAAGGATGTTAAAAGGTATGCTAGCTCCAGCGATCCTTCCATGGATCAGAGCAAGCATCTCGGAGTCAGAATATATGCTTTGATGGGGTGATCAAAGTTTTTGGGTTTATACAAAGTTTGTTAGAAACTTGTATTTACAATAAAGTGAGTGGGAGCGCTACAACATTTCTGATAAGTATATGTGAATGACATATTGTTGATCCGAAATGATGTAAAATTTCTGGAAAGCATAAAGGGTTGTTTGAAAGGAGTTTTTCAAAGGAAGACCTGGATAAAGCTGCTTACATATTGGGCATCTAGATCCATAGAGATAGATCAAGACGCGTGATGATACTTTCAAAAGACAGCACACCTTGACATGATTTTGAAAGAGTTCAAAATAGATCAGCAAAGAAGGAGTTCTTGGCTGTGTTACAAGGTGTGAGTATTGAGTGAGACTCAAGACCTGACCACAGCAGAAGATAGAGAAAGGACGAAGGTCGTCCCCTATGCTTTAGACGTAGGCTCTATAGTATGCTATGCTGTGTACCGCACATGTAGTGTGCCTTGCCATGAGTTGGTTAAGAGGGTACAATGGTGATCCGGGAAAGGATCTCATGACAGCGGTCGAACTTATCCTTAGTGCCTAGTGGATTAAGGAATTTTCTCGATTATGGAGGTGGAAAGGAGTTCGTCGTAAAGGGTTACGTCGATGCAAACTTTGACACTAATCCGGATGACTCTGAGTAGTAAACCGGATTCGTATAGTAGAGCAATTATTTGAAATGGCTCCAAATAGCGCGTGGTAGCATCCACAGGATGACATAAATATTCGTAAAGCACACGGTTCTGAAAGGTTCAGACCCGTTGACTAATAACCACTCTCACAAGCATAACATGATCAAACCAGAACTCATTGAGTGTTAATAACATAGAGATATGAACTAGATTGTTGACTCTAGTAAACTCTTGGGTGTTGGTCACATGGTGATGTAACCTGTCAGTGTTAATCACATGGTGATGTGAACTAGATTATTGACTCTAGTGCAAGTGGGAGACTGTTGGAAATATGCCCTAGAGGCAATAATAAATAGGTTATCATTATATTTCCTTGTTCATGATAATCGTTTATTATCCATGCTAGAATTGTATTGATAGGAAACTCAGATACATGTGTGGATACATAGACAACACCATGTCCCTAGTAAGCCTCTAGTTGACTAGCTCGTTGATCAATAGATGGTTACGGTTTCCTGACCATGGACATTGGATGTCGTTGATAACGGGATCACATCATTAGGAGAATGATGTGATGGACAAGACCCAATCCTAAGCCTAGCACAAGATCGTGTAGTTCGTTTGCTCAGAGCTTTTCTAATGTCAAGTATCAGTTCCTTAGACCATGAGATTGTGCAACTCCCGGATACCGTAGGAATGCTTTGGGTGTGCCAAACGTCACAACGTAACTGGGTGGCTATAAAGGTGCACTACGGGTATCTCCGAAAGTGTCTGTTGGGTTGGCACGAATCGAGACTGGGATTTGTCACTCCGTGTAAACGGAGAGGTATCTCTGGGCCCACTCGGTAGGACATCATCATTATGTGCACAATGTGACCAAGGAGTTGATCACGGGATGATGTGAGTTATGGAACGAGTAAAGAGACTTGCCGGTAACGAGATTGAACAAGGTATAGGGATACCGACGATCGAATCTCGGGCAAGTAACATACCGATGGACAAAGGGAATTGCATACGGGATTGATTGAATCCCCGACATCGTGGTTCATCCGATGAGATCATCGTGGAACATGTGGGAGCCAACATGGGTATCCAGATCCCGCTGTTGGTTATTGACCGGAGAACGTCTCGGTCATGTGTGCATGGTTCCCGAACCCGTAGGGTCTACACACTTAAGGTTCGATGACGCTAGGGTTACAGGGAAAGTATGTACATGGTTACCGAATGTTGTTCGGAGTCCCGGATGAGATCCCGAACGTCACGAGAAGTTCCGGAATGGTCCGGAGGTAAAGATTTATATATGGGAAGTCCTGTTTTGGTCACCGGAAAAGTTTCGGGTGAAATCGGTAATGTACTGGGACCACCGGGAGGGTCCCGGGGGTCCACCAAGTGGGGCCACCAGCCCCAGAAGGCTGCGTGGGCCAAGTGTGGGAGGGGACCAGCCCCAGGTGGGCTGGTGCGCCCCCCACCAAGGCCCAAGGCGCATGGGAGAGTGGGAGGGGGCAAACCCTAGGTCCAGATGGGCCTTAGGGCCCATCTAGCGGGGCGCCCCCCTCTCCTCCCCTTGGCCGCCCCCCTTGATGGGATCTAGGGCTGGCCGCCTCCTCTTGGGGGTGGAAACCCTAAGGGGGGCGCAGCCCCCTCCTCCCTATATATAGTTGAGGTTTGGGCTGCCCAAGACACACGAGAACATCTCTCTTTTGGCGCAGCCCTTCCCCTCTCCCTCCTCCTCCTCTCCCGCGGTGCTTGGCGAAGCCCTGTGGGATTGCCACGGTCCTCCATCACCACCACGCCGTCGTGCTGCTGCTGGATGGAGTCTTCCCCAACCTCTCCCTCTCACCTTGCTGGATCAAGGCGTGGGAGACGTCACCTGGCTGCACGTGTGTTGAACGCGGAGGCGCCGTGGTTCGGCGCTTAGATCGGAATCAACCGCGATCTGAATCGCTACGAGTACGACTCCCTCATCCGCGTTCTTGCAACGCTTCCGCATCGCGATCTACAATGGTATGTAGATGCACTCCCCTTCCCCTCGTTGCTAGATTACTCCATAGATTGATCTTGGTGATGCGTAGAAAATTTTGAATTTCTGCTACGTTCCCCAACAGGAGGCAATATGAGCATCCAGGTTCCGCTATTGGTTATTGACCAGAGATGTGTCTCGGTCATGTCTACATATTTCTCGAACCCATAGGGTCCACACGCTTAAACGCTCGATGATGATTTGTATTATGGGTTATTTGATGACCGAAGTTTGTTCGGAGTCCCGGATGAGATCACGGACATGACGAGGAGTCTCGAAATGGTCGAGAGGTAAAGATTATTATATTGGAAGGTTGCATTCGGACATCGGAATGGTTCCGAGTGATTCGGGCATTTTTCGGAGTACCGAGGGGTTACCGGAACCCCCCGGGGGAATATTAGGCCTACTTGGGCCATAGGGAAGAGGGGAGGCAGCCCACAAGGGGTGGCTGCGCCCCCTCCCTATAGGGAGTCCGGATTGGACTAGGGAGGGGGGCGCGCCCCCCTTTCCTTCTCCTCTTCCTCTCCCTTCCCTCTTTCCCCCTCTCCGGAAAAGGAAAGGGAGTCCAACTAGGATTGGGAGTCCTGGTTGGACTCCCCTCTTTGGCGCACCCCCTAGGCCGGCCGCCTCCTCCCCTCCTCCTTTATATACGGGGGAGGGGGGCACCCCAAAGGCACAACAAGTCTTCTCTTAGCCGTGTGCGGTGCCCCCCTCCACAGTTTAACACCTCGGTCATATCATCGTAGTGCCTAGGCAAAGCCCTGCGCCGGTAACTTCATCATCACCATCGCCACACCGTCGTCCTGACGGAACTCTCCCTCGTCCTCAACTGGATCAAGAGCTCGAGGGACATCATCGTGCTGAACGTGTGCTGAACACGGAGGTGCCTTATGTTCGGTGCTTGCATCGGTTGGATCGTGAAGACGTTCGACTACATCAACTGCGTTACTAAATGCTTCCGCTTTCGGTCTACGAGGGTACATGGACACACTCTCCCGTCTCGTTGCTATGCATCTCCTAGATAGATCTTGCGTGATCGTAGGAATTTTTTTGAAATACCGCGTTCCCCAACAATGGTGTGTTGATGATGAACTCCTTGCTCTTGTGCTTAAAATGATAGTCTCCCCAACACTCAACTCTCTCTCACAGATTTGGATACGGTGGAAAGATGATTTGAGTGGAAAGCAACTTGGAGAAGGCTAGAGATCAAGATTCTTGTGGTAGGATTGGTGTATCTTGGTCTCAACACATGAGTAGGTGGTTCTATCTCAGAAAATGAGTAGTGGAAGTGTAGGCACGTTCTGATGGCTCTCTCACAAATGGAGATGGGGGTGGAGGGGTATATATAGACATCACACAAAATCCAACCATTACGCACATTTGACCCAACTCAGTCAGACCGAATAGAAGAACTTGATGAGACTGATTTAGTTCAAAATGTGAACGTTAGGAATCTCGGTGGGACCAACTGGAACAACTCGGTGTGACTGATGTGCTAGGGCTTAGGGCAAACATCAACTCGGTGTAGCCGATTGCGTGAACTTGGTGAGACCGATTTTAGCAAAGAGCAAACAGAGAGTTGGTCAAGCAAACTCGGTGGGACCGATTGCTCATTTCGGTGAGACTGAAATGTTACAAAGGGAAATAGAAATTTTGCAGGGCCATTTCGGTGAGACCGAGATCCGTATCGGTGTAACCGAATTGGTAGGGTTTCTGGCAGTGGCTATGTCAACTGAACTCGGTGGCGCCGGATGGATCATTTCGGTGGGGCCGAGTTTGACTTTGAATTTTGGACATATTTGGAAGAGAAAGTGGATGAGGGTTTTGGAGCAATATCACTACGCACTTTGAGAAAGTAGACCATTATGCAACACCTCATCCCCTTTTAATAGTATTGGCTTTCCTATGGACTCAATGTGATCTTGGATCACTAAAATATAAATGAAGAGTCTTGAGCTTTTGCCAATCTTTGTCCTTACCATTTTGAGGGGTCCACATCTCTAGTCCATGCCATGCCAATCATTGAACTTTCTGAAATATTTAACTTGAATGGATATTAGTTCAGTGAGCAATATGTTGTTATGAATGATCAAAACCACCCGGGGATTAGTTGCGCTTTCAATCTCCCCCTTCTTTGTAATTGATGACAACATATAGATCAAAGCTTCGACAAATGATAATCTGAATGAAATACATCGTTGTTTTGAGAAGTATGTGATAAGCAAGAGCTCCCCTAAATTTTTGCATTATTTAAAATTTGCTTTTGAATGCAAATGCACAATCGATTAGGATCATGGATCACTCTTCCATGTCACATACATCTTGGTGGAGCGCACAAAATGATAAGAGTTGAATAACATGCACTCATGACCAAAGATACAAGTGATTGATCATACACAAATAATCGTAGAGATAGACATGCAAGCACACATTAAGCATAGTATGATCAAACACATGATCACATAAGTATCTCACGAGCATAAAACAAATTGTAGCATAGGAATCAAACAACCAAACGATCAAAGTAGCAAGAATGGCAAATGAAAGCAAGACACTCTCTCTCTTGAAGCCTGTGATCTATACATTTTCTCCCCCTTTGGCAACAAGTTACCAAAAAGTTTGAAAACATATAATGCTATACGACACTCTAGGCACGATCTCCGGGAGCTCCTAAAGGGGTCTTCTAGCTTGTCGCTCCGGTGTGCGTAGATAGCGTGGAGAGGAGAGCATCTGCAAATGCTTCGGCATAAGTCTGTGGAGCTGGAGGGGTTGACACTGGAGATACAACCATGGCAGTTGCTGCAGGTGCTGAAGTGGTAGTCCTGGAGTCTCTAACAACTGGCACAACTAATGACCTTTGTGCCCTTGGCACTCTCCGAAAAGTATATGTAGTTGGTCTATCTTCCCTGTCCTCAGCATACTCTTGGAGCTTCTCCACAATTATCTGTATCTCAGTGACCTTCACATCTAGGTCATGGAATTTTGTATCAATGATCCTCTCAAGACTTTCCTGGTTTAGAATCAGGGTTGCCAAGCCCTTCTCAATTCTCACGGTGGCCTCAAGCAGATAATTGAGTTGATCTTCCTTGGTATTGAGATTAGCAACTGAAGCATCTGGGATACTTGTTGCCTTTGCTGCTTTTGCGGCCTTTGCCTTCTCTATCTTCTCCTGGCTTCTGCACAAGTAGGATGGGATGCATCCATGACAACCTCGTTGTCCTCAAAATCTAGCTTCAGGGGTAGATGCTCACTGTCTAGTAGATATGCCCCGGTTCCCATCTTGGAATTGATCAAACTTTGAATGTGAGGGGCATATCCACAAGATCTCTTCTAATCTGTAGCTGTTCTCTTCATAGTTTCTAAAATAAAGCTCATCACCTTGAACTTCTGAGGAAAATCAAATAAGTAAAGCAGGTTGATGGAGTTACCACGAATCATCCTATGATCTCCTGACTTGGGCAAAAGAGTGTGCCTCTATATAGTGTTCATTGTGGTCAAGCCAGAGAGCAGATAGTAAATAGATCCAAGCTTGTGAGTCTCCAAGGCTTTGTCAGGAATTGGCTTGTATATGTTAGCCATGGAGTTGTGATCCTTTCTAGGCTTAGCATACACATCAATGTCATTCTCCTCTTCCTCTGGGGCATTGATCAGCTTGGCCCATTCTGAGATAGTTAAGTGATATCTTGTTCCTTTAGTCATCCAGACTATCCATCAGGGTAGAAGTGAGCCATGGAGTAGAATTGCATTATCATCTCATCATTCCACTTTGTCAACTTCTGACCAACAAACTTGTCAACACCATTCAATCTGAAGCTCTCATGCACACCTGGGAAGTAATCTTCATTGTCATCAATGCATTTCCAGTCAACCCATTTCATATCACAAACAATGGGCTTCTTGTCCAATTGGACAGTCTCATAGAAATCCTGTTGTTCCTTGGTGTGAAAGTGATAGTCCACAACAGTTCTTCTCCTAGTGGCATAGGGATCTGTCTGTCTCCATAGTCTCAGACCAGCATCCTTTCTCACTTTCATGTTCTCTGCCACAGGATGATCATCACTATGATCTGGGATCTTGGGCTTGAGCTTTCTGAGCACTTGTGGCTCTTCTTCTTATTGAGCTTCAGGCACTGGGGCCTTGTTCTTTTCAGCAGCAGAAATATTCCTTGTTGATCCCTTAGGTGCATATGGCTTGGGAGCTTGATGTTAGGACCCCGATTCCAAGTCACATCGATCTAGCCGGTAACACCTCATATCACTTTGCGGCCTCATGCACGGTATTCCCACGGGTGTCGCCTTACCATGGCCCGGGACCGTTTGCGCCTTTTGACTCACGTATATGATAGTGTCGCTAGCATCCATATGACAGAGAACCCGGGCTGACATGACTAGTCGTGAACCCAAAGTGGCACTAACTTACGGGGACATGCATACATGAATCAACATCGAGCATGTCGGTCAGCAGCGTGCGAATTCGGGCTGTAGCACTGGGCTAACAGGACTCCGGTGAACCGGGCTGTAGCAGGCTAGGCAGGACTCCGGATGTCACCGCGTGACATTTCCCCGAAGGGACAGACACAGGAACGAAGTGAATCACATGCCAGCCAGTCAAGTGCTCCGGAGCAGTAGTGCTGGGCTAGCAGGACTCCGGTGAACCGGATTGTAGCGGACTACTATGGCTCATGGAAGCACAAGACTACATTTCCCCATAAGAGAGGCTACCAAGGATAAACAACTAGGTTGTCGGATCCCACACATACCAAGCATTTCAATCATACACACAATATGCTCGATATGTGTAAATACAACATGGCATCACAACAAGACTCTACGACTCAAAGTATTTATTCATTAGGCTCTGAGGAGCGAGATATTACAAACATGGGTCTCATGACCCAACATTCAGAGCATACAAGTCAAAGCACATGCAGAAGCTTAACATGTCTGAGTACAGACATCTACAAATGAAAAAGGCTGAGAAGCCTGACTATCTACCAGATCCTGCCGAGGGCACAAGATCGTAGCTGAGGTATCAAGCTAAACATCGAAGTCCACACAGAACTACTAGCGAGACTGACGTCTCTCTGCAAAACATAAAATAGGCAAACGTGAGTACAAATGTACCCAGCAAGACTTACATCAGAACTAGCTACATATGCATCAGTATCAACAAAGGGGGTGGTGGAGTTTAACTGCAGCAAGCCAGCTTTGACTCAGTGGCTATCCTAAACTATGACTGCAAGTAACTCTTTTGAGGCGGCGCACACGAGTCCACATATTCACCATATCAATACACCACTATGGATTCGCTCTCGTCTCCCTACGAGAACGCCATCCATAGCACTCACGCTTATCTTGCGCATTTTAGAGTATCCACTCTCACTTGTCTATGAACTGTACAGGCAACCCAGAAGTCCTTTACCGCGGACACGGCTATTCGAATAGATGATGTTAACCCTGCAGGGGTGTACTTCTTCACACATGCTCTCGCCACTTACCGCCATGTACACGTCATGTATCTCAGCAACCTTCAAGCGGAAGCCTGGCGAGGGTGTCGGCCACGGCCTACCTAAACACTCAAGTCTCTAGTCCAGGTTTATCGCCTATTCAGGTTCCATCCGCAGGGAGTCCGGCCGAAGTTTCCACATACGGCCCCGAACGATGTGAGCAGGGTTCCTGAGACACCAAACGGGCACCTGGTACACCATGCCACGTGCCTACCGCATCACAGCCCACCCCGCGGGTCAACGCTGCGCACGGCCTCCAGCATACTACAAACACCAGAAATTACTTGCAACTCCTGGACAAAGGACAAGGGTGGTTAAGAAGCCGAGAGACTCAATTAAGGATCCCAATGTGTGGTAGTAGCTGTTCATGGATCACAAACACAGAACTCAGTTCCTGAGGACGGTTTCAATGAGACAACCCACCATGTACTCCTACATGGCCTCTCACCGCTACCTTTACCAAATCGTGTTCACACACTTAGCTCACACATAGCAGGACATGTTCATCACCATTCCAATTCATTCCCGATGAATCAGACCTGACTCAACTCTAAGCAGTAGCAGGCATGACAAACAAGCATGAATGAGTAGGCACATCAGGGCTCAAACAACTCCTACTCATGCTAGTGGGTTTCATATATTTACTGTGGGAATGACAGGTCATGCAGAGGAAAAGGGGTTCAACTACCACAACAAGTAACAGATGAATCGTTGTTGTCCTAATGCAGTAAAAGAGAGCAGGAGCGAGAGAGTGAGATTGTATCGGAATGAACAAGGGGGTTTTGCTTGCCTGACAGAGTGGTACTGGGATACTGCCCTTCAGTTGGATACTCGTGAATATCCTCGGAGACAAAACCTACCACGAAGAACACATCGAAACACAATCATCACATGGCAATATGCAACAATATGATGCATGCAATGACATGGCAAAATGAGTGTGTTTTGGCTAATGCAACTTAGAATAGATCGGTTTGAGTTCATTTGAATCAAGGATTCAAATGTAAACCCAAAATAAGAGGTCATATTAGTGCATTAACTTGTTTCACCTAAACAGCAAGGTTAAAGTGTTCTAACATGCATGAAACCAGTACAGATGGAAAGATTGGATTTTTCAGATCAAATTTCACATATAAATCTTTGCATTTGGAGTTACAGATTAATTTCTATGAATTTTAAAGTTTGTAGCATTTTCTGGAATTTCCTATATGAGAATAAATCCAGTAAATGCTTTATTGCGTCAGCAGTGCGTCAGGGTGACGTCAGCAGTCAACCGGGACGGTCTAGGTCAAACCTGACCAGTGGGTCCCGCGTGTCAGTGTCATTAGTCTAACTAATTTTTAGTTAGTCCTAATCCTAACTTAATTAGCAGGCGGGTCCCACTTGTCATAGACCCAGGGGGTCAAACCAGTGGTCAAACCCCGGTCAAACGAGCCAAACCCGCCGGCGACTCGACGCCGGCGAGGCCAGACGCGGCGGGGCACCTCGGATTTCACCTACAGGGCACCGTTCGAGGCGCCGTTGGGCTCTACGGGTAGCTGGCGCAACGGCGCGTCCGTTGGTGGCCGTGGCTAGGCCTGGGGTGGCCGGAGTCGACGGCGGCGAGCTCGGTTGTGGCCGCCGGAGTTTGGGCGCGAACGGGGACGCAGTTGCGATGGCCGTGGCGATGTGCGTTTAGCACCTACGGCGTCTACGTGGTGCGGTGAGTTCGATGGGCGCATGCCCGGGACCAAATGGTCACCGGAGCATCACTGGAGACGAGCGCGGGCGGCGGCGCGTTCGGTTGCAGGCGAGGCGACAGCTACGGCGCATGAGGGAAAAAACAGAGAGGGGGAGCAGGAGCAGGGGCTCACGGTGGGTGCGACGAGCTGCTAAGCGGGCTCGGGGGAGGTCAGAAGCGAGCGGGGCGGCGGAGGCGATCTCGTCATCAGGAGGTCGAAGACGAGCTCGGTGAAGACGTTCGGGGGCCTCCGGCGGGGCGTGGCTCGGTGAGGCGGTCGAGGAAGAAGTGGCGGAGCTTCTGGGCGCGTCGGCGAGGCGTGGGGTGGCCGGTGGCCGTGGCAGAGCACGGCGGCGCCCTCTGGTGCGCTCGGGAAGAGAGGGGGAGGGAGCAAGAGGAGGGGAGGAGCTGCGGGCGTGAGAGAGAGAGGTCAGGGGGGCATGGCGTCGTCTGGAGCCATCCAGGGCGTCGGCAGAAGCAGGAGGTGGCCAGGGGTGGCGCGCGAGCGACAGGCAGCAGCCTGCCTGCTCTGGCGGGAGGTTGGTGATGACTGGCATTGTGGGCCAGTGGGCCGCACAGTGCTGGGCCAGCTGGGGCGCCAGATGGGCTGCAGGTAAGTTAGGTAGGTTTTCTGTCCTTTCCTTTTTATTTTTGTTTTCTAATTCTTCTGTAATTTTAGGGCTTTAATTAAAATACTAAAACTAACTCAAAAATCATGAAACTTCTCAAGCCCACTGTTTGGAATATTTCCAAGTGTAAACATTTTAGTTCATGATTATTTGGACATTTAAAATATTATATAGCATTTAAATGCCCAAATGCAAATAGAGTATGATTTAATTCAGTGACCCAATGTTGTCCTAGAAAAATGTGAACCATTTTTGACAGAGGTTCTAGACCAAGGCAAAGATGATGAACATTTTAGAAGGGCATTTTAGGTTCATTGAAAAAGATTTTAGTAAACCCTAGTTGTTTTCAGGGGGGTGCTGGGGGTTCTGTCATCCCCATTTCAACTTCCTGAGAAAATTTAACATGATAACATGATGATCGTGCAAGGACAAGCAAAGGCTAAGCTAGGGCTGTGACACTTGAGCTGAAGGCTTGGGGCAGACCTGGGCTTAGATGGATCAGCCCCAGTCCTGATGGCATCCCCTATCAACTTCTGAGTCTTAGCAGGAGGTGCAGTAGGCTCTTTCTCCTCCTCTTCTTCTTCAGATGAGTGCCTTTCAAATTCAGCCATTGGATCAACTAGCTTGCACCATCTTCCTCTTTTTCTTTCCTTCTTCTCTGTTGCACCACTTGGTGCAGCAGCTATTTCTTGAGTTGAGGCTCTGGCTTTTGACATTGGAGCTCTTTTGGCAGGAGCCTTTTGCTTCTGAGAACCAGGCTTTGTGGCAGCAGCAGCATACTCTTTCCTGAGCACCTTCTTCTTGGAGGTCACTTCCTCCTCAAGAACAAAATCTTCATCCTCAGATTCAGATGTTCTCTTCTTCCTTTGCCTAGTAGTTACCCTAGGCAAATTGCTGGGAGTGCTTCTACTTCCATCATCCTAGCTGCGAGAGGGATTAGTGCCCTCAGTGTGGTTGAGCTGCTCTTCAGATCTGTTCTGACTATCACTGCCCTCTGACATTGCTGAAACTGACCCTGTGAATAGTTGGGTGTAGATAGAGTAGATGAGCATCACAAAGTACAACTTGTTTTGCAAAAATATTGAGACAAAAGATCAACTTTAGTTTTCTGTAGAAAGCATTTCAGAGCTACCGATTTGACAAACTCGGTGACACCAAAGCACACACAGAGTCTAAACACACAATTTTGGTCAGACCAAAATGCAGTTCGGTGATACCGAGATGCTAGGGTTTCACAGAGAAAGTGATTTCGGTCGCACCAATCAGTACACTTCGATCAGACCGAGTTGTACTTGTGCAATGGCCAGGGCCAATCGGTGTGACCGAGATCCTCAGATTGGTCGGTCCAAGATGGGTTTGGCCGAAACCTAACCCTAAGTTTTGCATCAAATATATTCTAAGGAATTGTTTGGTGGATAGATTGATCTCATACGTGGGAAGAACATAGGCATTATACTATATGCTAGAATCGGAGTAATGGAAAGCACAAAGGGTCAAATCTGTACCCTAACTTGGCGACGAACTTGCTACGGCAGCAATGATGGTGAGGATTCCGTTGACGGCGGCGGAAACCAGCGGCAGAAGGTCACTGGCGACGACAGCGATGATCCGGAGACCAAAGGGGCGGAAGTGCTGGGAGGCGCGGTCGAGTGGTTTGAAGGAGTTTCCGAAATTTCAACCCGCGGTATATATGCCCAGACGCTGTCGGTGTGACCGAGTGGAATGACTCGCTGGCACCAAGATGCAAAACTGCTAGCAGTTGCTGCAACTTGGTGTGCCCGAATTGTTCTAATCGGTTGCACCAAGATAAAAATCTAGATCAACTTAATGATTTTGGTGAGACCGAGTAGGAGTGAGTTGGTCTGACCGAAAGGCATTAAGAGGTTTTGGAAGTTAAGCCCTTTTATCTGTGGCTCTGAGTGCTCCTCACCCGGAGGGTACGAATTCGACTTGTTCAAACCTTGTGATGTAGCATGAATATAGTTTGGGACGAGAAAAAGCATAGATAGCTAGAGGGCGTACTTAGGCATTCTTGTCCATCCATTTGGCAAAAAAAGAAAAACCAAACAATCAAAGCAACAAATGGATGTTATCGAATGGAGAAAATTATGCAATCAACATGCTCACACAATAAGATAGCAAATAAAACATGTGGCAAAGCATGCACATACACTCTAGCATCTATCAAGCAATTGGCGATGACTAGGTCATCTATATATGAGTATATTGACTTAGGAGTCAAATGAGAACATTTGATCATAGGTCATACTCATCGTTTAAGCACAAGTACGGTTACCACTTTTTCATAAAGCATTGTTCTATTCACATCATTAGAGTTGCTTTAGCTCAATTTTCTTAGAGCAGAGCTCCCCCTAGATGTGATATCCCCCCTTAGAGGGATGAACTAACCATGGGTTTTGTCGATGATGACTTCATGTAGGTGTTGAAGATGTGGATGCTCAATGTTGATGGGGATCATTTCGAGCAATCCATTGGAGTGAGTTGCACTTTCAATACCTACATGGGTTAGTCCCACAAGGAACATACAAGAATATCCATAGACATAGAGTGAAACACACATATGATGATATCCATGAAAGCATTAGGTTACCTTGTCGCTTGTCCTACCAACAAGAGGGTTTGTGACTCCTTGAACTAGTGCAAGATATGGAAATTGATTGCACTTGCCCTTTCCAAAATGAATATGAGTGAAGTATGTTGGCCGAGTCACCCTCAAGAACTCTCTAGTTCTTCTTTTTTGGTATCCACATCAACTTGATGGGAATCCTTGGAGTTGTAGTCATACTTGATGAAGTAGAATGCTACCTCTTGAGCATGCGTTGGTTTTCCCTTGAAGAGGAAAGGGTGATGTAGCAAAGTAGCGTAAGTATTTCCCTCAGTTTTTGAGAACCAAGGTATCAATCCAGTAGGAGACAACACGCAAGTCACCTAGTACCTGCACAAACAATCAAGAACCTTGCAACCAACGAGATAAAGGGGTTGTCAATCCCTTCACGACCACTCGCAAAAGTGAGATTTGATAAAGATAATAAGATAAATATTTTTGTTATATAAATTGGAAAGTAAAGATTTCAAAATAGTAAACTAGATGCGATGTAAATAAAAGAGATGAAATATAATAAGAAAGAGACCCAGGGGCCATAGGTTTCACATAGTGGCTTCTCTCAAGATAGCATGTATTACGGTGGGTGAACAAATTGCTGCCGAGCAATTGTAAGAGAAGCGCATAGTTATGATGATATCTAAGATAATGATCATGAATATAGGCATCACGTCCGTGTCAATAGACCGAAACGATTCTGCATCTACTACTATTACTCCACACATCGACCGCTATCCAGCATGCATCTAGAGTATTAAGTTCATAAGAACAGAGTAACACATTAGGCAAGATGACATGATGTAGAGGGATAAACTGAAGCAATATGATATAAAACCCATCTTTTTATCCTCGATGGCAACAATACAATATGTGCCTTGTTGCCCCTGCTGTCACTGGGAAAGGACACCGCAAGATTGAACCCAAAGCTAAGCACTTCTCCCATTGCAAGAAAGATCAATCTAGTAGGCCAAACTAAACCGATAATTCGAAGAGACATGCAAAGATATCAAATCATGCATATAAGAATTCAGAGAAGAACCAAATAATATTCATAGATAATGAAGTTCATAAATCCACAATTCATCGGATCTCGGCAAACACACCACAAAAGAGTATTACATCGAATAGATCTCCAAGAACATCGAGGAGAACTTTGTATTGAGAACCAAAGAGAGAGAAGAAGCCATCTAGCTAATAACTATGGACCCGAAGGTCTGTGGTAAACTACTCACGTTTCATCGGAGAGGCTATGGTGTTGATGTAGAAGCCCTCTGTGATCGATTCCCCCTTCGGCAGATCGCCGGAAAAGGCCCCAAGATGGGATCTCACGGGTACAGAAGGTTGCAGCGGTGGAAAAGTGGTTTCGTTGCTCTCCCCGATGGTTTTAGGGTATAAGAGTATATATAGCCGAAAGAAATAGGTCGGTGGAGCTCCGTGGGGCACATGAGGGTGGGGGGCGCGCCTACCCCCCTAGGCGCGCCCTCCTGCCTCGTGGCCGCCTCGCGGACTTCAACTCCAAGTTTTCTGGATTGCGTTTGTTCCAAGAAAGATCATCGCGAAGGTTTCATTCCGTTTGGTATTCCTTTTCTGCAAAACATTGAAATAGGCAAAAAAAACAGAAACTGGCACCGGGCCTCCGGTTAATATGTTAGTCCCAAAAATAATATAAAAGAGCATATTAAAGCCCATTAAACATCCAAAACAGATAATATAATAGCATGGAACAATAAAAAATTATAGATACGTTGGAGACGTATCAAGCATCCCCAAGCTTAATTCTTGCTCGTCCTCGAGTAGGTAAATGATAAAAACAGAATTTTTGATGTGGAATGCTACCTAGCATATTTATCAATGTAATTTTCTTTATTGTGGCATGAATGTTCAGCTCCTAAAGATTCAAGACAAAAGTTTAATATTAACATAAAAATAATAATACTTCAAGCATACTAACAAAGTAATTATGTCTTCTCAAAATAACATGGCCAAAGAAAGTTCATCCCTACAAAATCATATAGTTTGGCTATATTCCATCTTCCTCACACAAAAATGCTCAAATCATGCACAACCCCGATGACAAGCCAAGCAATTTTTTCATACTTTAGTATTCTCAAAAAATTTCAACTTTCACGCAATACATGAGCGCAAGCCATGGACATAGCACTATAGGTGGAATAGAGTGGTGGTTGTGGAGAAGACAAAAAAGGAAGATGGTCTCACATCAACTAGGCGTATCAACGGGCTATGAAGATGCCCACTAATAGATGGGACAATTCCATTTATCCCCCTAACTTGAGCCACCACCTGGCATTTGCCCCTAATTTTCAGGTATGCTCAAAAATACCCCTCTTCCGTCAAGTCACCTTACAGAAATGCCCTTGCCGTCCGGTCAAAGGGGTTTGACCGTCTGGTGAATAGTAACATGGGGAACAGTAAATTCGAAAAAATAGCAATAAAAAATAAAAAAATCTGAAATTTTGTGGGATCGAAGATACTTAAGGGCGCAAGGTGTGTGCAAAGTTTTGCGTTGTTTGGACATTCCAGGAACTCGTGGGAAAGGAAAAAATATAAATCTATACGCTGTGAACAGTAAATTAAAAAAAATAGCAAGAAATTTTTAAAAAATATGAATTTTATTGGCATCAAAGAGGCTTGGGTGCGCAAGGGGCTTGCAAATTTTTGTGATCAAATGGCATGCGAGGTGCTCTAGCAAAAAAACAAAATAGTGCATTTTTTCAAAGTTTTTTTCTGTGCCAAATTTCGTTTTTTTCTCCACGAGCTCCTACAGTGTCGAAACGCAAAAAAAAATTTCTAGGCACCTTGCGCACCCCAGCCTCTTTGATGCCAAAAAATTTCATATTTTTTTGAATTTTCTTGCTATTTTTTTGAATTTACTGCTCACAGCGTACATTTTAAAGTTTTTCGTTTGACATGAGCTGCTGGAATGTCCAAACTGTGCCAAAATTTGCACGCGCCTTGCTCCCTTGAGTATCTTCGATCCCACAAAATTTCAGATTTTTTTGATTTTTTTGCAATTTTTTTCGAATTTACTGTTCACCATTTACTATTCACCAAACGGTCAAACCCCTTTGACCGGACGGTAACGGCATAGAAGGGCATTTCTGTAAGGTGACTTGACGGAAGAGGGGTATTTTTGAGCATACCTAAAAATTAGGGGCAAATGCCAGGTGGTGGCTCAAGTTAGGGGGATAAATGGAATTGTCCCTTAATAGATATCAATGTGAGTGAGTAGGGATTGCCATGCAACGGATGCACTAGAACTATAAATATATGAAAGCTCAACAAAAGAAACTAAGTGGGTGTGCATCCAACTTGCTTGCTCACGAAGACCTAGGGCATTTGAGGAAGCCCATTGTTGGAATATACAAGCCAAGTTCTATAACGAAAATTCCCACTAGTATATGAAAGTGACAAAATAAAAAACTCTCTATCATGAAGATCATGGTGCTACTTTGAAGCACAAGTGTGGTAAAAGGATAGTAGCATTGCCCCTTCTCTCTTTTTCTCTCATTTATTTTTCTTTTGTCTTTTTTATTTGGGCCTTTTCTCTTTTTTATGGGCTCTTTTTTTCTCCTTTTTTTTATTTTTCGTCCGAAGTCTCATCCCGACTTGTGGGGGAATCATAGTCTTCATCATCCTTTCCTCACTGGGACAATGCTCTAATAATGATGATCATCACACTTTTATTTACTTACAACTCACGAATTACAACTCGATACTTAGAAAGTGACAACATAGGAGACTCTCTATCATGAAGATCATGGTGCTACTTTGAAGCACAAGTGTGGAAAAAGGATAGTAGCATTGTCCCTTCTCTCTTTTTCTCTCATTTTTTGGGCCTCCCTTTTTTTATTTGGCCTTTCTCTCTTTTTTGGGGCTTTATTAGCCTTTCTCTTTTTTTTCTTTCCTCACACGGGACAATGCTCTAATAATGATGATCATCACACTTCTATTTATTTACCACTCAAAGATTACAACTCGATACTTAGAACAAAATATGACTCTATATGCGTGCCTCCGGCGGTGTACCGGGATATGAAATGAATCAAGAGTGACATGTATGAAAGAATTATGAAGGTGGCTTTGCCACAAATACGATGTCAACTACATGATCATGCAAGGCAATATGACAATGATGGAACGTGTCAAAATAAACGGAACGGTGGCTGTTTTAAGGAAGGTAAATGGTGGGTTTATGGTACCGGCGAAAATTGCGCGGTACTAGAGAGGCTAGCAATGGTGGAAGGGTGAGAGTGCGTATAATCCATGGACTCAACATTAGTCATAAAGAACTCACATACTTATTGCAAAAATCTACAAGTCATCAAAAACCAAGCACTACGCGCATGCTCCTAGGGGGATAGGTTGGTAGGAAAAGACCATCGCTCGTCCCCGACCGCCACTCATAAGGAAGACAATCAAAGAAACGCCTCATGCTTCAAATTTGTTACACAACGGTTACCATACGTGCATGCTACGGGACTTGTAAACCTCAACACAAGTATTTCTCAAATTCACAATTAATTCACTAGCATGACTCTAATATCACCATCCTCATGTCTCAAAACAATCATAAAGTATCAAACTTCTCATAGCATCCAACACACTTTATATGAAAGTTTTTATTATACCCATCTTGGATGCCCATCATATTAGGATTAGTTTTATGACCAAAGAAAATTACCATGTTGTTCTAAACGACTCTCAAAATAATATAAGTGAAGCATGAGAGATCAATAATTTCTATAAAATAAAACCACCACCGTGCTCTAAAAAGATACAAGTGAAGCACTAGAGCAAAATTATCTAGCTCAAAAGATATAAGTGAAGCACATAGAGTATTATAATAAATTCCGATTCATGCGTGTCTCTCCCAAAAGTTGTGTACAAGACGCTCCAAGCAAAACACATATCACTACAAAAAAATACATTTCCATGATGATGCGTGTTTGTCATAGTAGGTCACGTTTTCTGTCATGCATGTACATCCATGAAAAATTTATGGCAGAATCAAGAAAGTCATACCTGTGCTGTCGTAGAAGTGTTCCATGACATTACCAAAATTATCATCACGGAAGTGTCCACTTCCATGACGATAAATCGCGCGTCACAGAAGTGCTTTCGTCAAGGGTGACCGACACGTGGCATCCACCGTAACGGAACGCCGTTAAGCTACCGAGTCCAGTTTTGGATCCGATAACCCGTTAACAGCCCCGACCAATGGGGATTTTCCACGTGTAAAATCATCATTGGCTGGAGGAAACACGTGTCGGCTCACCGTTGGTACAGATGTCATCCACTCATTGGACACAAAGCGCCTATGATACGTTGACACGTGGCACGGCCCAACAGATGCCCATTCCTGTGAAAAGGCCGGCCCGTTTGACTTGGTCAAAAGGTGGCGGGCCGGCCCACGACAAGCCTGTTAACGGCCTGTTCGCATATAGCCCATTTACAGCCCGCTAACCCAGGGCCCGTTTACGACCTATCCGAATTTGGCCCAATAGCGTCATCTGGGCCGTCCAATATAATTCCAGCCCATGTATGGCCCATGACGTCGTTCGGTCCATATGAGGCCCTTAGTAACCCTCGGCCCCTTAACGGCCCGTGGTGAAACCGGCCCGTAATGAACAGTCTATCGCTTTATTCCATTGGGTCGTTTCCAGCCCGTGTTACCTTTCGGCCTTCTCAGGGCCCATTTATTCTTGGGCTCATTTCCAGCATTCGGTTACTTACGGCCCGTTACTGGCCTTTTCTGCTTGTGGGCCAAATTCAGCCCGTGGATACAGTCGGCCCATTTGTGGCTCGTTAATATGTTGGGCCATTTTCATAGCATCATCAAATACGGCCTACTAACGGCCCGTTATGGTTAGCCCATAAAACGTATGATTTCCACTCTAGCCCGTTTACGGCCCCTTATATGGCCCGTACAAGGCCCATAGATGAGACGGCCCGTGGAAAGCCCATGGATCCTACGGGACGTAGAAGGCCCATTGACCCGACGGCCCATAGAAGGCCCATGGATCCGGCGGCCCATAGAAGGCCCATGGATCCGACGGCCCATAAAAGGCCCATGGATCCGACGGCCCATAGAAGGCCCATGGATCCGACAGCCGATAGAAGGCCCATGGATCCGACAGCCCATAGAAGGCCCACGGATCCGACGGCCATAGAAGGCCATGGATCATCCGTCCCGTAGATGGCCCATGGATTGTACGGCCTGTGGAGGGCCATGGTCACTACAACGTTTGGGCAAGTTGGCCCCCGTTTGAACGATATAGCATATTCATAGAATTATCCTACTCTATACTATCACCTCTAAAAAACATACACTATACAATAAAGAGACTAAGGCATAGAAACGTAGAATAATCCTACACTATACAATAAAGAAATTACAGCCGATTATACCCACTAGGCATTATGGTTCGGCACCAGTGATAATAAAGCATACACAAACAGCAAATTACATACACTGGGAAAATACAGCTCATACATCATGGACGCGCATCAACATAACTTACCATTTGAACTATAATCTCTTCAGAAAATAGGATTGGCCGGATTTAGATAGCACAAATTTCAGTCTGCAAAATCTCCAATTCCTTCGTTGTTACCTCAGTGTCTTGTTTCATTTTTTTGACTCCTGCATCTAATACCTGCATGTCCAGTCTCAACTTGTTGATTGTACGTTGAGAATCATGTACATGTTGTCTTGCCACCTCTAGTTGATGCTCAAGAACATCAGCACATTCCAATTCCAATCCATAATCATTCGGTAACGGCCATGCCGCACTGCTCGCAGATCTTTGTGTTGATGTCACTTCATCCTAAAATGTTTCTGTAAGTACACATGACTAGGGCAAAAATATAGTTACAACAGTGAAGCGAGCAAGACAGACTATTTTGTACATGGCAAAACAGGACTAACAATAATTTTACACGTCATGAAGCATAAGCAGGTGATATTTTAAAAATTATAAAAAGGTAGTCTGTGCAGCCTGCATACAGAAATCTCTCTTAGCTCACCAGAGGAGCATGATGTTGGGGCCCAATCCAAAACACAGACAAGTTACAAATTTAGACAACACGTTGCATAGAAGTAAGCAAGTAGTTGGCCATTCTGTAGCTCAGTTAAAGTCTTAGGGAGCATAATGAACAACAGAGGGTTTCATACAAACATACTACAACAAGCACTAGATTGTGAGCCTCATGAAATAATAGTTGGTTAATAGACTTCAAAGCTTCATGCACACTTCGGCAAAGTAATTAAATGGTAAGGCCTTTAATTATGTCAACTAATAGTTATACAAGTACCCAACATCAGGCATCATCCTTTGGGCATCTCATTAATTAAGGACAAATAAAGCAATTGAAAAGAGCAAATTAACTATGCCTAAAACAAACAAGGAATTGAACTGTTGAGTTGGATACAGTGACTTACCTTAACAGGTTGAAGAGGCTCAGCGCAGCTCCTACTTCTCTTGCAAGGCTCCTTCCTAACATCTTGTACTTGGAAATCCTCAATCTTATCTTCATTGCACCCCCTCTGCAAGGTGACACAAACTAGTTACTCATCCCCTTGGAAGATAAATATGCGTACTTTCCAGTCTGTGAACACAAAAGGATGAGATTATAACAAAACAACACCACATAATGAAACATGCCGCATCTCTTGCACTTGCACACAATGAAATGAGCATTTACTATGTCTGCACTATGTAAAAACTAGGCATACCTTCGAACTGGATCTCCTGGTACTCTTGGAGAGCCTTCTTTAGTGTACAGCCAAACCTTTATGTCATCTATGAGTTAGAAAAGGCCCCACTATAGCAGCCCTTAGTGTTTAAATCGTTGACATGCTCTGTTAGAGTGTTAGGTCAAGAACAGCAAGTAATCAAAGCAAACAGTCCTAACTGGCTGATTCAAACAAGCAATTGAACAGGTGTGTGAGCAAATCTTACATATCAAGAAAAGAAGTAAAGAAGGAGGCTTAAAGACCATCACTTGACTGACCAGATTTAAGGGGCATTTAAACATCATGTGCAACGTATGAACTAACATAAGCATTGCATATTCCAGATTCTACAATGGAATGCACATGTATTAGGTTATGCCATGTATGATGATGCCTAAATGTACACTATAGCAGGCAGGAGTGATTCATCATTGCACGCACAATTGAATTGCAGGTTAAGGGCCAGTTCTATTCCGCCTTTTTAGGGCTTATTGTCAAAATAAGCAATAAAAGATGTAAAGAAGTCATTTTTGAGTTATGGGCTTGGGCTTAACTAATTTCGCTTTGGAGGGGGGTATTTCGGGTAGAACCCTCACTAAAAATTGAAGGGAAGGGGAATAGTGAAATGACTCTGTTATCTTCCTATATTACACTCAAAATGCAACTGCTGACACCCGCGTCACACCTCACCCTCAAGTAAAAACAAACACGCAAGCGTTCATTGCCCTGCCCGCTTGCATCTTAGGATAACTCGTAATAACTGTCCCTAAGAAACTTGGCCAATAGAACTGACATACAAATAACATGTCATGATGGTTGCAATGGAGGAGTGACGTACCATAGCACACTGTATAGGCTCACCGCTGGCTCTCCTTTTTTTGCGATGTTCCATGAAATTGCCACATACATCTTGTACTTTTTCATTGTGTAACCCTATCTGCAAGTTGACACGGCTAATTTCAGACATCTCTACATGATACTACATTTCATATCCCTTGCGCATATTTAAACCACCAATTAACGATTGTGTGCGTACCATAAACTAGCCATGACTCTGTATGCTGGACTAGCAGGCACTCTAAGGGAGCCTAATGTAGTGCACTGGAATTCCTACATGCCACCTATGATTTTGTGTAATGTACTGCCCTTGTTCCTAAATATATGTCTTTGTAGAGATTCCAGTATGGACCACATACAGATGTATATAGATGCATTTTCGAGTGTAGATTCACTCATTTTGCTCCGTATGTAGCCTATAGTGGAAACTCTAGAAAGACTTATATTTAGGAACGGAGGTATGAGGTAGTATCATGTATGACATGTACATATCTAATTTAGCAGCCAGTAGTAGAAATCATTGTCTGCACAAAGGGATTACTGGTCGAAAATCCTAGCAAAGCACGCTGGCAGGCACAGAACAATACAAGAGAGAGAGACGCGCTTACAAGATCATAGCAATGCCTCAGTCCAGGATCTTGGTTGGCCAAGCTGTTAGATCCAGAAGAAACATCGTCCTTGTAGTTTTTGTCAGCTGCATAATAGGTAACAGCGACCGGTTAGTATATTTGAAGTAAATCGGGCAGGTGATGCTGGACGGGTTTAAAGGTGACAAGTATCTAGGCCGTGGCGGGTGCTTGGCATCTCTCCAGACGGTGGGAATCAGGTTAGAAACATCGAGGGTGATGACGCTGCGCTGGCTGTCGGGGTCCGGTAAGGAGATCTAGAACTGTCGAGTAGGGTCTTTGTGGAGCGGCTTCGGTAGGGTGGACTACGGTGTGGGCGAAGTGGATCCGTGGCCGTGGACGAGGGCGTAGGTGAAACTGCTCCGATGGTTGGGTTAAGGATGGTGTCGACGACGCGGATCTGCGGCCATGGACGGGGCGTCAGAAGCTGCTCCGGTAGGTTGGATGAGGGTGCGAGGAAGCGGATCTGAGGCCGTGGACTTCTGAGTTGGCAAAGCAGCCCTGGTAGGGTTGAAAATGGTATAGGCGAAGCTACTCCGGTGGGATTGACGATGGTGTTGGTGAAGCGGCTCCGGTAGGGTTGAGCAAGGTGTCGGCGAAGAGGATCAGAGGCCGTCGACGGGGACATCGGTGGGGCGGCTACGGGGGGGGGGGGATGTGGACGAAGCGTCTCCGGTGGGGAGTACGAATGAGCCGCTGCAGATGCGCTGCGGTTGACGAGAGTACCGGCGAAGCAGATCCGGCGCCGTGGACAAGGCCGACACTAAATGGGCTATGGTACAGTGGTGGATGAGCAGTCTACTTGTTTCTAGGGGAGGTGGGAGGGGTAGATGCGGCCGCAGAAGCAGATCTGGCGAGGTGGACGCCGCTGGCAGTGAATGGGCTCTAGTACGCCAGTGGATGAGCAGTCTAGGGTTTCGAGAGGGGAGGGGAGAAAGGCCAATGAAGTACGGACGACGTGATGTGAGATGCTCTAGTGCTGTGGAGTTAGTCGTTTTTGCGGGAGGGGGAGAGGAAATGGGGGTGCCGTGTAGTGGGGGGAACCGGAAGTTACCAAAGCAGCCCCGACCTATTATGTAGATGAGGGCGGTATTGTAACTGTTGGTCTCCGTGCACCAAGGACAAAAGGGGAATTTCTCATGCTAAAGACTAAGGTGGCGGAAATTTTAGAAGGAGGCGGGAGATTTTGCCGCCCGCGGGATCGTTCGTATCCAGTTTCAACCAATTTTGGACCGTGCTAGCGGGAAGGTCATGCGAGACTGTGTACACGGGGCACGCGTCAGCAGTTAATAACTGGTGTGAAGTCCACCCCAGAAAAAAAGACAATAACTCGGGATGATGCGCCGATAACTTGGACGTTCACACGGGCGCGGCCAATCGTACGGGTGTAGTGGCACGTTCACAAAAAAAGGGATCAAACGCTCAGCCTATGTATTTCTCGTGTAAATAGATAATTTAGTGCAATTGGTTATTTACTTTAAACATAATGCATTGACGTGTTAGTGTAGAAGCGCACAAAAAGAAATGGATATTGTAGTCCTCTACTTAAAAGTGTTACCTCATATGATTACATAGCCTCCATTTCATAAATTGCATACCCGTTGAATTCATATATGAATATTACATATATTACTTCATAATAGAACCTTAAATCATCCAAGACTAATGATTTTGAATGCAAGAGTAACAATGGTGCATGTACATGATAGCTACATTGGTTGTTTGATGAAACATCACTGTAACTTTGGCATGCACAAATGAAAAGGTTTATTTAAATAGAAAAAATGTGATATGTGAGTGTCCAATCTTTATAGCGTTGAATCGATATTGTAACTTTGGCCACGATACTAAGTAGATATTGATTTATGTTCAAGCGATGCACGTCCACGATCGCTGGATAGTGATACGTGAATGAATTGTGCAATCTCTCTCCCACGCATACATATCTCATTTCCCTGTGGGCATCGGAATCACACACGCGCACTTCGTGTATTTCTCTCCCTCCGTCAAGGTTAGAATTCGTCTTTCTACCCCGTCCTACAAGTCTCTCACACAGAAACACACACGCTCTCTCTGTCGAACACGCCCACCCCTTTAATTCCGCCCACCCACAGCCACTAATGTCTCAAAGTATAATAATGTCTCTCACACATATGCCTAAGGTTAACTCGAGTTCCGGAACCATATGAATACATACAATGGGATTCCAGCAGAGCACCTTTTGTTTTGAGATTTCGCTCTCTCTCTCTCCCTCTTTCTCTCTCTCCCTCTCTCTCTCACACACACACACATGCGCGCGCGCACATTGTTTCTTGCTTCATTTTTTCCGGCACTTGCATGCACACAATTTTGTTTATCTTCGTGATGCTTTAAGTATGCCTCACACAAATGGTATCTACCTATCCCATAATATAGCTAGATATGTGTCACACAAACTCCTTCTCCCTACTAGCAAGATGCCCATGCGTTGCACCGAACATCAAGATGCATTTGTATGAGTAGTTTATCTTGTGGGAGAAAAGGATGAACGAGGGAATGCCTTATTTGCAAATGCGGAGCGGGGTGTGGGTATCTTTTTTCAAAATTGCCACAGTTTCCTTCCTATCCGTTGGATATAAATCGGATGGCCTATATTGCAGGATGGCAGGAACACCATCATCACCAACTCTGTTTTTATAAGAGTAGGGATATGTAAGTGTCACTGCCCCCCCGACACACACACCCACACCCACACAACCACACACACTTCCCGACACCGAAGGAGTAGGGTGACACCTCGATCTTGATACTAATCTATCGACTGGCTTCTCTCTCAAACACACACACACGCGCACACACACTACCCGACACCGAAGGAGTAGGGCGGCACCTCGATCTTGATAGTAATCTATCTACTCCTCTTGCAAACACACACACATACACACACACTCGCTAGTTGTGCCTCTGTGCCTACCGCGCACACTCTCGATACGTCTTTCTCTCCCTCCCCCCCGCCACCCTAATAATGACAACAGAAGGGTGACAACTCGATCTGATCATAATCTTTCAATTGGTTTCTCTCTCGAACATTGTGTCTCTGTTCCTCGCTCGGTAGCCCCCTCGATATGTAGACTTCTCGCGCGCGCACAGCTGTAGTGACGACGATGCTGAACCCAGTGTGCCTCGTTTTTACCGGCCTCATGTGATAGTCTTCACCCTATTTCCTGTTAATTAACAAGGCAACCTTTTCTTTGTTACTACTAGTGAATCTGAAATCATTCGGGGCAGACATAAAATATATCACTTCAACCCAATTATCGCAGTAACTATTTTAAAAGAAACTAGCAAGATGCCCGTGCGTGGCACGGAACATCAAGATGCATTTGTATGAGTAGTTTATCTTGTGAGAGAAAAGGATGAACGAGGGAAGAACGTATTTGTGAATGTGGAGAGGGGTGTGGGTATATTTTTGCAAAATTGCCATAGTTTTCTTCCTATCCGTTAGATATAAATCCGACGGCCTATATTGCAGGATGGCACGCACACCATCATCACCAACTCTGTTTTCTACTCCCTCCGTTCCTAAATATTTTTCTTTTTAGAGATTTCAACAAGTGACTACATATGGAGCAAAATGAGTGAATCTACACTCTAAAATATGTCTACATACACATCCGTATGTGGTAGTCCATTTGAAATCTGAAAAAGACAAATATTTAGGAATAGATGGAGTATAAGAGTAGACATGGAGATGTATCTCCAGCATGGTCTACAACAAAAATGTGCTGGACTGGTTAGCGCCGGATGCTCGCAACGCGATGACATGAGTTCGAATTCTGTCTTTAACTTTAGATTTTTATATTATATATTACTTATTTAATATATACTTCTTTCGCTACTGTACTGACAGTGGAACCCACAGAGTACTTAGAATACAAGATTAAGGATGGACTTGTTTCTTTTTAACTTTTTGTACGAAGCTGTAGCCACCCTGCAAGTCACGTGTACACTGTACATGCAATTAACTTTTTATAGAGGGACAATCATACACGCAATTAACTCAAATGGATTGGATGTCACTCTATTATTTCCAGCATAAGAGCATCTCCAACGGCAGCCGGCAAATTTCCTCCCGCTTCCTTCTGCGGAGGACGACATCAAACGCCAGCGGCATACATTTTCACAACTCTAACCAACCAGATGAAATTCGTGCAAACACGGACTGATTTCATATAAGCATGAAGGATTTCGTATAAAAAAACCGGATCTTCATATAAACATGATGGATTTCATTACATTTACATGAACTAAGCGGTGCCAATCCGGCTCTCTTGGTATAATTAATACTCCCTTCGTCCGGAAATACTTGTCCTAGAAATGGATACATACAATTTATCCATTCTTCGAACAAAAATTTCCCGCCGGCTGGAGAGGGAGTACATAATCTAAATGGACGCTCGCGGATCCCTTTGTCTTCCTCATGTCCGGCGGACACTTTGTAGGGTCGACGAAGGTCCTCGGAAGAGACGAAGAAGCAAAGAAACCACCTCAATGCGCAGTCGTCGCCTCGGCGGTGGCCTTCATGGGACCCAAGTGGCGGCGGCCTCCCGTGTTCTACTTCTCCTCGATGATGGCGGCGGACAGGGAGAAGCTGGCCACCGACTCGTCGCTCTCCACGCACCCGGCTTCTGTCTCTGCCTGCATGGCGCTGCCGCAGGCACGGGAGGCGCGCCCACAGACACGGGAGGCGCGGCACCGCAGACGCTGGTGGCGCGGTACGACGCGGCAGGGACGACGCCCGTATCGGTGTGCTCGCCACCGTGCCGGCGTGGAGCAACTCGCCATTCCTCATCGAGCTGAACTGGAGCGGCGAGTTGCTGAACCATGCGCCTGCTTGGGGCGGCAACTGGCTCCGTCGGGCCAAGCGAGGTTGGTGAAGCACCGAGCGGCCTCGCCCGTATCCGGAGGGCTCGGCGGGCCACCCAGCCGGGTAATATGCCGGAGAACGGCTCCTCGGAAGCCATCAGAAGAGTGGAGAAAATGGTGAAGGAGGAGATGGGGGAGCGGCGGAGGGGTGCGATTCTTGCCTGCTGTCTGTCTGGCCTCGTGTAAATAGAGGGCGGACGGTAGGAGCTTGGCCAGCGTCTAGCCTCGTTTAAACTGAGGGCGGACGGGAGGAGCTCGGCCGGTGTTGCGTTTAATTACGGCCCGCTCATGAACGGACGTGTGGCCGGAGTAGGTTTCTCGGTTTGCATGCGGGTTTAACGGAGGGGTTTGATGGAGGCGAGGAGGCATGTTCAGCCGGGCGTGCAGCGGGCGGCGCAGTACTATTCGGTTTGACAGCGGGCGGAGCAGTTCTTGATACGGCTTTAATGCAGACGAGGGAGGGAGTAGCGGTTCCCGAAATGTTGAACGACCAATGCATCCTCCTTCAATTAATGCATGAGGGAAGTAATGGGAGGAGGACCGGGAAAAGAGGCTGCACGATGTGAATGCAACGCAGTTTGCCCTCATATAAAGGCGCCCCTCCATTCCAATGCATCTACCACATCGTACGCACCTAAGCATTTGCCTAAGCACCTACACTAAGCGCAAAAGAGCTCACTCCAGACCCATGGCGGCGATGCGCGCAAGCAGCCAGCGGCTGTGCCAGATGGTCCACAACGTCGGCCTGCGGCATGGCGCCGAGGATCGTCTGCAGACGGTGTTGGATACTGGCTGGTGGATGGCCGCCGTCGACGCTAACTATGACTCTCAGTTGGACCAGATGATCGTTGCCACCACCAACAAGTTCACCGTCCTCAAGAAGCTTGCGGACGACATCGCTGTACTCCTCCAGCCCGCGCGCCCGGGCTCCTCATTGCCTGCCACCCTAATCGGCCTCCATGGCTGGAACCTCTTTCAAGCACTGGTGGCCCTGCGACTGCCCACCGACGCCACGAAGAATGTCCACCTGGAGGTCGCGCTCGCCACGAGGCGCCTCGCCCTGCAAGAATTCATCGACCTACACATCCACGTGTACGAGCAAATCGTGTACATAGGTATCTATAAGGCCAGTGAGGACGCTACAATGTTGGCCTTCCTCAACTGGCTGGAAGCCTTGGATGCCTTTGCTGAGAAGCACCTCGACCTCGCCACAAAATCCGCCGCTCCTTAGCCGCCGGTCGGTGGCCCGGCGCACTAAGTTGAGGAGGAGGAGGTCGTACGTTGATGGATGCATCTTTCTTCTTGCCTTCTGTAACCACCACTGCGATCGCATCATCATCGTGGCCTTAATTCTTATTGTGCTGTTGCATTCTCGTTCCAGCCAATACCGACATGTGCGATCCCTTTGCTTAATTATATGCATCACTGTAACTAGTACTCCATCCGTCAATTTATAAGTTGTGCTTACCTTTTCCATCAACTTCGTGCAACGCGCGGGCATCTTGCTAGAAACACTAGAACATGTCGGACCGCGTGTGACCAAACCGACGATGCGCCAACCTAGCTACTACGTACCCTGCTTATCTGGCGGAAATAGCCCCGCCCTAGCGTTTCCAATCGTTATTTCTATCTATCGATCGTGCCAAGGAGCAGAACCAAAATGTTACAATTTATACATGTTTCTCTACTCCTACTCCTATAAAAGACTCAGTTGGTGATGGTGGTGTGTCTGCCATCCGTCGTTTCTGACCATTAGATCTGCATCTAACGGCTGTGAGGTAAGTTGTGGCATTTTTGCAACAATAGCCCACTTCTCTGCTCCAATTTGCAGAAAACCCCTTATTATCTTGAAAGCAACCACATCCCTCCCTCACCTCATCAAAACAGCCTGAGAAATATATTTTGAGTGAAAAGTACTCCCTCCGTTCCTAAATATTTGTCTTTCTAGAGATTTCAATAAGTGACTACATACGGAGCAAAATGAGTGAATCTACACTTCAAAATATGTCTATATAATCCGTATGTGATAGTCCATTTGAAATCTCTAAAAAGACAAATATTTAGGAACGGAGGGAGTAATATATTAGGAGTATATCAAAACAAGAGTGATTTCTTTCAAGTTTGTGAACAAGTACTACTATTCTACTACTTTGGATCCGTCGCAACGCACGGGCACATTGCTAGTAAAAGGAAAAGGCCTGCCGCGTTCGCGTCGCACTCCCCCCACACACGCCCGGGAATCGGGAGTACTCCACGGCCCGTCCGGCACGACACATAGCTTAGGGAAGGCGTGTTGCCTAGCATTTTCACTTTCATGTGGGACCGCCGTTGAGCAAACCGACTATTGGCAAACCGCACCCCGCCCGCCGCCGGGTTGGAAAACAGAAACGAGGGGAAGATCTAGCTGTAGCACGGAAGCCAAGAAATTTGGTGTCAGATGGGGCTCGTTGATAGAGTAGGAGCATTCCGTACTACTCTACTCCTACTAGTACCAAGTTTGTACTATACAACTAGTACTACCACTATACAACTAGTAGGTACGTGCACGGCACAACATCGTAGGAACAAAAAACGGGAAGATCTTGTTTTGGGTGATTTATCTTTTTTTCAGTCAACGTAGTATGAATAATATGATGTGGGGGGCACCCATGAAGCTTATGTGGCTTGGTTGCATGGCTACGAAAGGTTAGAGAAAAATAAATAGATAATGTGTTTAGAGTGCACTCCACTAAACAGATATACTTTGGATCCATTGCAACGGGCCGGCACATCTATATCTATACCCCCTATATAGTGTGTGAATAACTTTGAAAGTTGGTCGTTGGATGAAGCCAATCCGACGGTACAAAGATGGCAAATCCGAGCACTACTGGCCGTTGGATATCATCTACATTCCACCAGATTCTGCCACATGTAGAATCTAGAAGACTCCATGGTTGAACTTCATTCATGACTAACTTTGCCACAACTAAGCTTAGGCAAAGTGTGTCTGCCACAAAAAATGTGGCTAACAAAATGGCCACCACAAGTGTGGCAAGATTTGGCAAGAAGTTGAGTCTATGACATGTGGACCATGTAGCTAGAAAAGTGTGGCAAGCCACAAGTGTAGCAATGAACCAAACACATGCCTGGTGTGTTTGGTAGGGTGTATGAAGGGTGCATGATCCCAAGAGTTCCCTTCTCGACCCACTTTTGGGTGTTTGGTAGAGTGTATGGAGGGTGCATGAGTCCACACTAGATTAGCACAAATACACTAGAAGCATGCATGAAGAGAGCATACATGAAGAGGGGTGTTGAGTTGAGCATGCATGAAGAGGGAACAACTATGCTGAGACGAGAACGCAACCAAACACACTTGTGGCACGCCTAAGCTTAGGCGTGGCAACCTTAGGCTGCAAACCAAACATCTATACCCCTATATAGTGTGTGAACATAATTGGTTTGATGCCAACAATTGGCATTGCCAATATTTGGCAAGCCAACATTTGGCAAAATCAAAATTTGCCAAATGTTGGCAACTTTTTGTGAGGTTGAGAAGAAAAGTTGGTAGCCAACCAATCACTAGCCAACATTTGGCATTTGCCAAATATTGGCATGCCAACTTTTGGCATCAAACCAATCATGCTCTAACTTTGAAAGTTGGTCGTTGGATGAAGCCAATCCGACGGTACAAAGATGGCAAATCCGAGCACTACTGGCCGTTGGATATCATCTACATTCCACCAGATTTTGCCACATGTAGAATCTAGAAGACTCCACATGTAGAAGCATAATGCACAAACCACCAGAATCTCATGCGTGCAATGCACGTGTACCTTACTAGTAGTTGGTAGTAGTAAGAAACAAATTCCGGGTTTGGCACGAGCTCGTACTGCGGGAGCACCACAAGGCCTGCCGCAGGAGTTACATTTCCCTCTCGGGGCCCACGGGACCGAACTTCAGTGGCTTAGTGCCCGGCCTATGAGTCAATGACATGCGGACCTTAAATGCGGCTGGCCCACATGTCATTCTCATGGTGGTGGTGTGGTTCGCGACTCACTCGTTCGAGATGAACCGGCCGGTGGTGGCGTGGCCGTGGCGAGGGTGCCACAGCTGGGCGTCGGGGCGTTACGAGGCGTAGATGGCCACACCGGCGGGTACTACCTGTAGTACAGAAGTACTCCAGCTGAGGATTGATGCCCGGGACGAAATGTGTCACAGCCGCTGGATGAAAATTCGATGGTGCGGGAGTACGGATCGGAGCACAGCAGCGGAGCAGGCAAACCGCGTCCAATCGGGTGTGGCTGTGGTAGAAAGTTGATGGTCGCCGCAGTTCAGCTGGCCCGCATGTCATGCACACAAAGGCAGAGGAGCGGTGGGGCCGAGAGGGATGAGGCGCACGTCGGGGGGATGAGGATCCCCTGACGTGAACAATCCTACCATTCTATCACTGACATGTGGGACCCGCAAGTGTGGGTCCCACCAGTCAGCGAAGGAAAGGCAGGGTAAGGCAGTGATAGCCACGTCAGAGGATCCATGTCCACGTCGGGGGACGTCGTGCTTACAGGTAGGGTTGGAGCGGCGTCGTGGGAATCGCGTGTGGGTGTGGCAGTGGTAGAAACAAGAAACGTGATGGTCGCCGTGGTTCAACTTCCATGGACAAGCTGTCATGTCTGCTGACACATGTATATCAAAACTAGAGTGTTTATATTTCAAGCACGTGAACAAGTATTATTCTACTACTTTGGATCCATTGCAACGCACGGGCCAGCACATTGGTAGTAGTAGTGTCTATCTCTATCTCTAGAGGCCTTCCCTCGTTCATCCTTTTCTCTCACAAGATAAACTACTCATACAAATGCATCTTGATGTTCCGTGGAACGCACGAGGATGTTTCCTTGGGGGTCTCTCCAGCGCAGCGTGGCCGTAGTTGCAAGTTGACGCCCCTTGAGATGCCGACGTTGAGGGGCACTCGGATTTCCTCCGATGAGCAGGTAAGATGAGTTTGATCACGTAGTAAATGCATTCTAAAGACTACTTCCGTGTCCATTTCCTAATTCTCCCCCTGCCCACTGTTTCACAGGTTAGGCTCGGTGCGAGTGGAGATTGGCTTGCATATGTACGGGAGGGTACCAACATCAATTTGCACAACATTTACAACGGTGACACCGTTCCCGTAGAACCTTTGTCCAACATTGGGATCAGCCATGCAACGGGCCACCGCATGAATTGGTACGATAGAACAACGGTGAGATTGAATAAGATAGCACAAACCATGCACATGGCGGTCAAAGGTGGACCATGCTGTCTGCGGCCGATTTGTTGCCGTACGAGTATGAAGACGTTGTGCTCCTTTCTAACCGCATCTTCACGGTGACAAACCAGGGGACTTGTTTCGTATGGGACACATCCTACGACATACTCCCTCTCTCCCAGTTTATTTGTTTTGAATCTTTTCGTTTTATAAGTTTCAAATTCAAATTTAGAGGGGCAGTGGGGCCGAGAGGGGTGAGCCGTAGGTCGGGGGACGTGTGGTGTCATGGGTTCGTGCGGCATCGTGGGAATCGCGTGTGGCTGTGGTAGAAACTTGATGCTCGTTGCATTTAAGGTGGCCCACATGTCATGCACACAAAGGCAGAGGGGCGGTGCGGCCGAGAGGGGTGAGGCGCACGTCGGGGGACGTGGTGCCGTGGGTTGGAGCGGCGTCGTGGGAATTGCAAGTGGCAGTGGATGAAATGTGATGGTCACCGTAGTTGAACTTCCATGGACAAGCTGTCATGTGTACGGACACATGCATTGCATACCGATCACTGGAAGGAGTAGTAGAGAAAGCTAGACGGATAAATAGTTCCTTATAGTCAAGCGGACCCACGCTACTACTTGTTCTAAAGACATGCACACCATCGAAATAGTCCAAATATACATAGAGAAGGAATATTTTTTTACAAGAGAGGAAATAGTTCATCCATCCATAATGCCCTGCTGCTAGTGCAACATCTTCTTCTTCTTCTTCTTCTTCTTGTTCTCATTTTCTGTGGGAGACGGCTTCGCAACAAGCTCTCTGGACCTTGCAGCTATCTCGAAACTCACACGGGCATCGAGGGCAGCATATTTTATCCGCTCGTACGTCAAGGGATAATTCTCCCATCCAGACGACCTTAATGCCAGCGACTCGTCACCCTTCTGAAGATTTGTTCCTAGCACAAAATTTGCTACGTCGAATAGGGATGGTGTCGGTTTATCACAATCTTCTACAGGAATTTTTATTTTGGTTTGTAGGTCAGCGATGCTTTTCAAATCAAGGTTGTACGGCTCCAACTTCTGTTTGTCCCCTGCGATGGCTGCCCCACAGAAGTATATGTCCTCCCGAGACAAGAAATCGTGAAGCTCACCTGGTATGGAGGGCGCGTGTATGATGTGGTACACCAAAACATCATCTTCGAGGCACAGCTGAAGGACAGCGGCGCGTTGGATCTTCCCAGTGGCACGCTCCGTGTACTCTGCGTCGAGACCGATGACATTCATCTCCACCTTTTGGAGGGAGTTGGATACATTGTTGATCCACTTCCGAACAACCCTTGGGTGGTCGGTGACTGTGGCAACTATGCTCAACGAGCCTTCGACGAGGACATGTTGGACGCTAAAAACCTGCATCTCGATCTCTTTCGCCATTTGGAACCGCTGGACCGGAGGGCTATGGTTTGGAGAATTAGGATTAGATGGCTAGTCTAACTGAAGAAGATGATTATTTATAGGGGCTTCGGAATTACTCCAGGAGGATGTGAAGAGGTTAAAACAATGTGAATGCAGTGTGGTTTGGATGCAAATGAAGATCAAGGAGTAGTGAAAAAGCCGAGGAAAATCGGTTCCCGATGGAGAAGTAAATGGGAGAAGTTATGCGCATGCATGAGGAGAGCTGCGGTGGTTTGACTGCTGCATGCAATGGATTGGACGGGCTCTTCGGTTGCCTTTTCTCTCTCCCACGCGCACAGAATGGCCCACTTGCATGCTGCAGTTTATTGGCTGGAGTCTGGCTGCAGCTGCTCATGCGTACGCTAATTAATGCTGTGAATGCGGGGCATGGAGGGAAATGGGCGCATGCAAAAGGGTATATACGCAGACTAATTAGAGAAATACTGAAAAAAGTTATGCGCAGACAAAAGAGGACCGGAGGGAGTACTACTCATGTTCCTACTACGGTTAAGGAATATGCGGTTATCCTCAAAAAAGAAAAGTCCTTCTTCGCGCTTCCGCATGCACGAGAATTTGGTTCTGCTCGCAATATGGATGATAGCTGGAGGATGAAGTGAACCCAGAGGCATGCTAGCACGGGAGTACTACTCATGTTCCTACTACTCCTACTAGTAGTAGTAGTACAACTGTGGTACACTTGATGGTCAAAATACTATTATTCATCCGGTCCTCACAGTGAAGTGACAAGACCCTGCGCCCGAGGTGACACCAGTCCAGGCGGCGTGTCCGGGTTACCAAAGTCAGCCTCACCTTGTGCACTGTGCAGTCACTGTCACCGCCGCTGTATAGCATGCCTCGCCTCGTCTCCCTCTCCCCTAGCACCACTCCATCTCCATCTCCGTCTCGCCGGAGATCCTGAGGTCACTCTTCATCATCTCACTGTGCCCCCGCGTACCCTCGCCTCGCTCGCCTCCCCCAGTACCACTATTCCCTCGCTAGCCGCTCCAGCACCGACAGCCTTCTCCCCCGTAAATCAAGCCCCCCAAAACCCCACCTTCCAAACTCCACCATGGCCGAACGCGAACCGCGCAGGATCCATATGAGCCGCGATTGGAGCAATCTCCCCAGTGACGTCCTCGACCTCTGTTGTTCGTGTATGGATATGTTGAGCGCCCTGCGGCTGGCTGCATGCTCGAGGGGCATGCACACGGCCATCATCGAAGCGAGGCCAAAGCTTTTCAAGACACCCTGCTTGCTGCTATCTGGTCTTGCGAGATTGGCTCACCATGATACGGAGGCGTACATGATGCCCCTCGACTTCAATCCGATCTCCATTAGCCGAAACTTCTTTGCAGGTATGTAGTGGGTCGCCGTACATCATTTCCCTCGACTTCGATCCGATCACCATCGCCCGAAACTTCTTGGCAGGTATGTACTGGGTCGGCATGAACTCCCACTGGATGGCTGCCTTCAGAGAAGACGGTAAAAAGTTGGTGCTCGTGAACTTCCAGACCTCCCATGAGATTATCCTTCCTCCGTTGGATTATATAGAGTTTTACCATCGCGGTCCTAGTCATCTAGATTACCACGTCAGTTGGACGGACCTTGTTTTGCAGAAGATTGTAATCTGCCAAGTGCCCACACGACATGCGAATTACGCAGACTTCAAGCTAATTGCCTTGTTCGACCGCGGACTCGCCTATCTTTACGCCGGTGCCTTCTTTAGCTGGAGACAACTCAGCTCGCAGTGGATCATCGTCAAAGCTGATACACACTTCTGTGATGCTATTGAACACAATGGCATCATCTACGCGATCGACAAAGCAGATGGCACCACGTATTGCTGGGACGGCGCGTGTAAGTTGTTTCCGTCTCATGTTAATGATGACGCCATGACACTGTTTGAACTTTTTGTGATGATTGGCATATCCCTGTTTGAGCAGAATTTGAGTAGAACTATGGCAATGTATTAGAGACGCCGTAAATCAGCTATATTTGGAATGAGTTAATTCATGCGATTGTGACCATGTCATTACAGCCAATTTGTACCCCTGAATAATCAAACGGTTAGGAATATATGGATATTCTCCTTATTTTACAGTAATCTATATACTACTACTAAATATGAGTGTGTATCAATGGCCATGTTAGTTTCCTCATTTTCATGATGTAGAAACATGCACCACACTGTTGGTTTCATCTAACCATACATTAGGGAAGTAAATGTGCATATGGAGAACTCTATATTTGGAAGTAGTGAAATCCTGTAATGCTTACCATGTGTACATACCTATATTCGCCCTTCAGCAATCAATGGCTAGAATAATATCCTCACAAAAATTTGCCCACAGAACACGAGTATATAACAATGCATGGTCTGTTAGTTACCTTGAAGAATTTGTTTGTGAGGACAGAACATGATTACATAACATGCATGACATGGTAGTTTCCTGTGAAGAATCGATTGCGAGATAACATGAGTATAACCATGCATGGCACTTCTATATTTTCGAACCCAGTATACATTTCCCTGTATTTTCCTCCCAGTTCCAACAGGGACATATCAATGCTGTTTCTTGCATTATCCTACTCATACTCTGAACAATGCTGATCTTACATTAACAATGCCTGTCCTTTTTGATATGATGCAGTGTCCCTACAGTTACTGCCCTTTGTAATCACACCACCTTTGCCAAAAACAGGGAAGCACAACTGGTTCCTCGCTCGATCAGACGACGGCAAAAGACTGATGATCATTCGGACACATGAGCCGGAAAAGTTATATTGCAAAAACCCCACTGTATACAAGCACCGTGAAATACGTGAGTATCCGGACAGTGGCTGTTACGTCTATGAGCAGGATACCAGCTTGTTGGGGCCTTCAGGATTTTTTAGTTGGAGGCGGGTAAACAGCCTTGGTTCACACTCTCTGTTTCTCGGACTCAATTATCCGATTAACCAGGAGATCACCGTTGGCAAGGACCTTGATGGCAGAGAGGCTCTGTTTGCTATGGAAAACTGTGTCTACACGGCGAGCCCTAGGAGTTCGGGAGCAAACTCCCCTGATTGTCAACGATACAGCCTGCAGCCAAAAGAAGGTGAGAATGACAAAGGCATCCGGATTAACTTTGATCCTTGGATGTCTCAATTACGACAGGCAGTGATGTGGTTCAAGCCTTCAGGTTGATAGGTAATTGGGCTGTTGCGTCGAAAGGGTGGAGTACTGGTGTCTCCGGATCATTGGTCGCTGAAGCGGGGCTGCAAATTATGATGGTGTTGGATCATCTCTTCGAATGACTTTGTTGTCTTTGCTGCTTGTTCTGGATGGGTAGTTCTTTCTTTTGTTATGCATATTCCTTGTCATTTGGTCATCCTCGTCTATGTCACTCTTACTATGTAATAGTTGCCTCTGTTTAGAATGTCATTCTCGTCTGGATCACGAGAGTCTGAGCGCTGCAGATGGGTGCGTTTTGGTGGTGTAGCAAGACTTCTTATGAACTATCATGTCTTGCTGTTTATGTCAGTAGTAGTCACTAGTCAGTGTTTGAATGTTGTATATATCGTTGTTTCGAACTGTTTATTGTCTCGAACTACTGGTGGGCTAAATGAGGGCATCACCATTCTCCAGTGTTCAGAGTGTATCTCCTTTTTTCAAGTTATATAATTTGAGCTCAGTGTCTTTTCGATGATGTACACTTGTTTGGGCCAGTGAGGTGTCGTTGAATATGGGCCGAGTAGTAACGCAATGCCAAACAGGTCAATTATGACTCTCAGGCCGGGCTCTCAAAAGATCCTCAAAAAAAGGCCGGGCTCTCCAAAAAAGAAAGAATAAGGACTCTTAGGCCGACATGTGGGCGCCACCGGTGTTTTCGTGCGCTTGCGCGCCGAGAGCATATTGGCGCGTGTTCGAAATTCAAGCTACCTTTTCATCCCCAATCTCCCGCCCCTCCCCCACCTCTGGAATCTCGATTCCTACTCCAGTTCCCCCAAATCCCCCTCCTGTACTCCCTGTACTCAAGCTCACTATCATGTCGCCGGTCAACGCGGATCTCCGAGCCGGAGATCCTGAGGTCCGTCCTGCCTTCGGTCGCTGCGTGCTGTCGCTCAACAGTGGCATGGCGGCGCTTGACGACCAGTTTGCCGGCAAAGTGCTGATGGTAACCATCAACGGCGACCGGCCTCCCGTCTCGCCGGACGACCTTGTCAAAGCTCTTGGCATTGCGCACGGCATCCAAATAAGTGACTTGCTCGTCGAAGTCTGTCCGCCACCGGCTGATTTCTTCGTCAGGTTCCGGACAACTTTCGACTGCAGTCGTGTGTTCGAATCTTCCCGGCGTTTGTTCTGCGATGGCGCGCTGGTGAGCTTTGATCGGTGGCACCCAGGATGGGGCTCGGTGCCCTCTGAGCTTGAGTTTTTAACAAAGCTTACCTTCCACGGCATGCCTCGACGTGCTTGGAACAGCGAGTCCATGAATGAGCTTATCAACGACCTTGGAGGTGAGCTCGTAAGTATGTTTGTTCCTCCAGACAGCTGGGCTCTGACGGTTATGGCATGGATGAAGAAGCCGTCCACCATACCGAAGGTGATTGGTGTTGAGATACCGGTGCAGGAACCGGGGTTGTACTATTCGTCGCCACCAAGGCCGCCGCGGACCACGTTAGGGATGTACCTGTATCGAGTGTTCGTGCATGTCGAAGAAGTGGTCAATCCATCAATCGAAGTCCTGCCGCCGCCGCTGGTGCCAGGGTCCGTCGACGACGTCCATTACAGGAGTCAACGTCAGACTTTCCCCGTGTTGCTCGGAACGATGGATGGCACAGGGCCTACTCCATCGCGCGGCGGAGGCCACTGCTTCTTTGGGAGAAGAGGCAGGGCTGGCTGCCTGGATGTGCTCTAATTTGAGGTAACAACTGAATCTTGTCAGATACTAGTTAAATCCGAGCTATGGGTGTGAAGCACTGATGTGCCAGTACATTTGATTGTGACCTGTTCTAATTTTGTACCTGAACTTTTTTTAGAAAGGGTTGTACGTCAACTTAATGTGCTAGCAGAACTTATTGTGTTGTCTGTCTGTTTTCTTTGCACAGCATTCAAGATATTTCCCTGTCATTGATAAAGACGATGAACCGTTATGTACGAGTTCGTTGGTTTCAACATAGCCCTACCCGTAGCGATCCACTGCTTCCATCCTGATTGTGCCGCCTGCGTGAAATTTTTGTATGCAAGTTCAGTGTGCTATGATGTTCTATATGATTGTGTCAACTATATAAGTTTTTACTGAGCATCAGCAATGCATATGGCTGAAAGATGTATTTACGAGCATCGACCGATGGGTCTCTCTCTCTCTCACACACACACACACGCACACACGCACAAGTGGGACCCGTTGAATTATTTCTTTGCTCGTGACAGCTTTTAATTAGGTTCCACTGTAATCTAACTTTTTTCTTAAGTTATTAATTGAGCTCAGTGACTTCAAAAAGTTGTACAGAAGCCTTGTTTGGGCCTTTCCGGCGTCGCTGAATGTGGGCTGAGTAGCCATGTTAGGTTGTACTGTACTACACAGGCCTTTTTTTTAACATCAGCAATGCAACTGGGCCGACAGTTGTACACAATATCCGGGTCAACTTGTTATTCTCCGCCCCGCTGGGCTGCAAACTTTCCTAGGAGGTATGCATTAGGCTTAACAAGAAAATGGACTTTAAGAAATAATAAATGGGATGTAATTATAATAACTGGGCAGTAACTATAAAAAATGCACCAAACGCGTAATTAGTTTAAAAATATATTATTTTTGGAATTTGAAAATTTTAATTTCATTACTTGTTGCGCGCGCAATATTTCGTTGGATTTTAACGTAATACAACTTTATTTTGAAATTATATTTAATCTGACTAGAAATTTCGGATAAAAATATTTCGGATCCCATAAAAATGTGGGAATTTTTTTTGAATTCTGTTTTGAGCGGTTGGTTGAAATTATTAATCGTTGTCCTAGCTAGAAAATGGGTTGTACTTTTAACAAACTGTAAATGGGCTGTAGTAAATTCCATTAGAATTAAAAAATGGGTTGTACATTCTTACAAATCGCAAATGGGCTATATGTTCTCTGCCACACACTTGTGGGCCTTCTAAGTTGACGCGTCCCCTAAAAAAACTAAGTTGACGCGTATGCAAGGCTTTGTCAACAACACACGGTTCTGGCAGCTGTGGCCGTTGGATGTCCATCCAATGGATGTCGTGCTTCTTCTTCAATCTCGGATATTCATGCTTCAGCCGCCCAAAAAATGATTCCTCCCCCTGACATCTGGGGCGCACCGTTTCGGAGGCTGACCTGTGGGCCTACTAAGTTGACCGTACCAAGGGCTTTGTCAACTTAGTCAATATAAACGATTCTAGCTGCAGTGACCGTACGATGTCCATCCAACGACCATAGTGCTTCTTCAACCTCTGGTCTTCTTGCTCCAGCCGCCCAAAGTAGCACCGGTCGTGCCGCGTGCTCCTGCCTCCCGTGGCCGGCTGTGATGTCGCGGAGGCCTCACCGCCCCCTACTACTCCTACCGCTGGCCAGGCCATCCCTCTACTCACCCACACCCCCTTTTATTCTGCAGTGACGGCAGCCTCACACCGCAGCTGAACCAGTGGACCCTCGTACTCCTCTCCGCGCGGGCTTCCACTGCCGCGTCTTCCCTGGCTCCGCGTCGTCCCCTTCCTAGGCCTCGTCGTCGTCCATCGCCCTGGTGCTCTCGGCGCGGCGTGGTCAACATGGTCAAGGAATGGCTTCCATCGGACGTGGACTGTACGTGGAGAGGCTGACAGCTGGGTCCACGGCCGCAGCAAGGAAGTCCCTCCTTATTACGCGGAAAGTAATGATTCCTCCACCTGACAGCAGGGACCCACCGGACGGGCCACTGTATTTCGCGAAAAAAACGTTTCCCCCCTGACTGATGGGACCCACCGGATGGGCCACCGCATTTCGCAAAAAAATGTTCCCCCCGTTGTCAGCTCAGACCCACCGGAAGTGCCTCCTTATTATGCTCAAAAAAATGAATACTCCCCCTGCTAGTTGGGACCCACCTTGGTGGGAGGCTGACTTGTGGGCCTACTAAGTTGACGGGGATGGAGTGCTTTGTCAACTTAGTCAATATGAACGATTCTAGCTCCAGTTACCGTACGATGTCCATGCAACGGCCGTAGTGCTTCTTCAACCTCTGGTCTTCTTGCTCGAGCCGCCCAAAGCAGCGCCGGTCGTGCCACATGCTCCTGCCTCCCGTGGCCGGTTGTGCTGCCGCGGAGGCCTCACCGCCCCCTACTATTCCCACCGCTGGCCAGGCCATCCCTCTACTCACCCACACCCCCTGTTATTCTGCAGCGACGACAGCCTCACACCGCAGCGAACCAGTGAACCCTCGTACTCCTCTACGCGTGGTCATCTACTGCCGCGTCTTCCCCGGCTCCGCGCCGTCCCCTTCCTAGGCCTCGCCGTCGTCCACCGCCCTGGTGCTCTCGGCGCGGCGTGGTCAACGTGGTCAAGGAACGGCTTCCATCGGACGTGGACTGTACGTGGAGAGGCTGACAGCTGGGTCCACGGCCGCAGCAAGGAAGTGCCTCCTTATTACGCGCAAAATAATTATTCCTCCACCTGACAGCGGGGACCCACCGGATGGGCCACCGTATTTCGCAAAAAAACGTTTCCCCCTGACTGCTGGGACCCACCAGCTACATCTTCGCACGCAAGGAAGTGCGTCCGGGCAAAAAAAACGATTCGCCCCCTGACTGCTGGGACCCACCAGCTACATCTTCGCACGCAAGGAAGTGCCTGACAGTCGGGACCCACCTGGTCGAAGCGTACGTAGCGTTGTCATTCTGGTCGCGAACGTGTACGTACATACTGGTCGATGTAGAGGCGCGCACGTGTCGTAGTAGAGGCGCGCACGTAGCATGTACACGTACGTACAGCGGCCAGGGTGCAAGAAAGTAAATACGGCCACGTACGTACATACGGGCGGGGTCTCGAACGCCTACTCGCGCGTACGTACGGCCAGGGCTCGTGTACATGGCTGGGTCGGAACGGAGAAACAGCGTCGTCGTCGTGTTCATGGGGAGCCAACCGGCTGGGTCGGAACGGAATGCGTCGTCGTGTTCATCGGGAGGGCTTGGACGGAACAGCCGATGGAAACGAGGCCTGGCGTACCGCAGAACGGAGGAAACGGCCTTGTGTTCGACCGGCCACGTTCGAAACGGGATCCTGTTCATCGGGAGGGGTCTGGCGTACCGCAAAACAGAGGAAACGGACCTCCTACGGTCGAAACGGGGGTCCTGTTGATCGGGAGGGGTGTGGCGTACCGCAAAACGGAGGAAACGGACTTGTGTTGGAGCGCTACGGTCGAAACGGGGGTCCTGTTCATCGGGAGGGGTGTGGCGTACCGCAAAACGGGACTCCACGGGATACTGTTCATCTCCACCGTCGACCCCCTCCAGCCTCCACGGGCTACTGTTCATCCACCGTCGACCTCCTCCAGCCTCCACCTGCGACTGTTCATCCACGGGCTCCTGTTCATCCAGCCTCCACCGCGCGCTACTCCACCGGCTACTGTTCAACCAGCCCTCTCCACGTGCTCCTGTTCAACCACCCCTCCACGGGCTACTGTTCATCTAGCCCTCCACCGTCTACTGTTCATCCAGCCCTCCATGGGGTGGTCCTGTTCATCCAGCCCCCCACGGGGTCCTGTTCATCCAGCCCCAACCGGCTCGATCAATCGGGGTCCTGTTCATCTAGAGGCAACACCACGGGGTCCTGTTCATCCACCCCCACCAGGAACTGTTCATCCAAACCCCCCAGCAACGGTCACTGTTCAACCAGAGGCAGCATCGATCGGCTTCAGTTAGCAGCAGTAGCGAAGGAATCACTCGATCGGATTCAGTTAACAGCCATCGATCGATCGCTCGGGTTCAGTAACGCGTAGCCTGTAGTGCAATCGCTCGGGTTCAGCTAGAGCCCAACGCCTCGCTCGGGTTCAGTTAGAGCCCAACGCCTCGCACCCACGCGCGTGCGTGTACGAGAGAAACGCGCATCGCTCGGCCCCGACCACCCACCGTACCCGGGAACACCCCCGATATTTTCCTCACCCTCGCTTCTACCACGGTTTTTTCCGTCATGGACGGCCCAAAGAATGTCATGCAGCTGCGTCTCCGGCCCGCCCAGGACGAAAAGCCCATTTTCTGTCATGTTTTTTTGTCATAGAAGTAGGACCCCACCACATCTATGATGATACCGTGTTTTGTCACAATTATTGTCATAGAAGTGTCATAAGTATGACAGAAAAAAATTCGTTCATCCCAAAATGTCACGGATGTGTCTTTTTTCGTAGTGTATCATGTGGTGAATAAAAATATAGCCTCAAGTAAAGTTACCGATAGATGAAGATGAAAGAGGGGATGCCTTCCGATGCATCCCCAAGCTTAGGCTTTTGGTTGTCCTCGAATTTTACCTTGGGGTGCCTTGGGCATCCCCAAGCTTAGGCTCTTGCCACTCCTTATTCCAAAATCCATCAAATCTTTACCCAAAAACTTGAAAATTTCACAACACAAAACTTAAACAGAAAATCTCATGAGCTCCGTTAGTATAAGAAAATAAATCACCACTTTAAGGCACTGTAATGAACTCATTATTTATTCATATTGGTGGTAAACCTACTGTATTCCAACTTCTCTATGGTTCATACCCCCCGATACTACTCATAGATTCATCAAAATAAGCAAACAACACACGAAAAACAGAATCTGTCAAAAACAGAACAGTCTATAGAAATCTGTATCAAACGCATACTTATGGAACACCAAAAATTCTGAAATAAATTGGTGGACGTGATTAATTTCTCTATTAATAATCTTCAAAAAGAATCAACCTAAAAGCACTCTCCAGTAAACAATTGCAGCTATTCTCGTGAGCGCAAAAGTTTCTGTTTCTTACAGCAAGATCGCAAAGACTTCACCCAAGTCTTCCCAAAGGTTCTACTTGGCACAAACACTAATTAAAACATAAACCCACATCTAAACAGAAGCTAGATGAATTATTTATTACTAAACAGGAACAAAAAGTAAAGAACAAAAATAAAATTGGGTTGCCTCCCAACAAGCGCTATCGTTTAACGCCCCTAGCTAGGCATAAAAGCAAGAATAGATCTAGGTATTGTCATCTTTGGTATGCAATCCATAAGTGGCTCTCATAATAGATTCATAAGGCAATTTAATTTTCTTCCTAGGAAAGTGTTCCATGGATTTCCTTAATGGAAATTGGAATCTAATATTTCCTTCTTTCATATCAATAATTGCACCAATCGTTCTAAGGAAATGTCTACCAAGAACAATAGGGCATGTAGGATTGCAATCTATATCAAGAACAATGAAATCTACGGGCACATAATTCCTACTTGCAACAATAAGAACATCATTAATCCTTCCCATAGGTTTCTTAATGGTGGAATCCGCAAGATGCAAATTTAAAGAACAATCATCAAATTCACGAAAACCTAGCACATCACAGAAAGTTTTTGGAATCATGGAAACACTAGCACCCAAATCACATAAAGCATAGCATTCATAATCTTTAATCTTAATTTTAATAGTAGGTTCCCACTCATCATAAAGTTTTCTAGGGATAGAAACTTCTAGTTCAAGCTTTTCTTTGTGGGATTGCATTAAAGCATCAACGATGTGTTTGGTAAAAGCTTTATTTTGATTATAAGCATGAGGTGAATTTAACACGGATTGCAACAAGGAAATACAATCTATCAAAGAACAATTATCATAATTAAATTCCTTGAAATCCAAAATAGTGGGTTCATTGCTATGTAAAGTTTTGACCTCTTCAATCCCACTTTTACCAATTTTTTCATCAAGATCTAAAAACTCCGAATAATTGGGATGCCTTTTAACTAAAGTTGACTCATCTCCAGTCCCATCTTTATCAAGATTCATATTTGAAAATAAAGATTTAATAGGAGTCACATCAATCACTTGTAGATCTTCATTATTATTATTATTATCATAAAAACTAGAAGAACACGGTTTCACAAAGCATCCTAGCGGTTCTTTCTTTGCACTCATCAATGGAAATTATCATGGCTTTGAGAGACTCATTGATGTCATGATTGGTGGAATAGATCTAAGTTTCAAAGAATCAACATCAAGAGAAATTCTATCCACGTTCCTAGCCAACTCATCAATCTTAGGCAATTTTTCTTCAAGCAAAGCATTGAAATTCTTTTGTGAATTCATAAATTATTTAACACTAGTCTCAAAATCAGAGGGCATCTTATTAAAATTTCCATAAGAGTTGTTGTAGGAATTACCATATTTATTAGAGGAATTACTAGGAAACGGCCTAGAATTAAAATTTCCTCTATACGCGTTGTTACCAAAATTGTTCCTACTAACAAAATTCACATCCATAGATTCATTATTATTCTCAATCAAAGTGGACAAAGGCATATCATTAGGATTAGAAGAAACACTTTTATTAGCAAGCAATTTCATAAGTTCATCCATCTTTCCACTCAAAACATTAATCTCTTCAATAGCATGAACCTTTTTACTAGTGGATCTTTCAGTGTGCCATTGAGAATAATTAACCATAATATTATCTAGGAGTTTAGTAGCTTCTCCTAAAGTGATTTCCATAAAAGTGCCTCCCGCGGCCGAATCTAAAAGATTTCTAGAAGCAAAATTCAATCCAGCATAATTTTTCTGTATAATCATTCATAAATTCAAACCATGTGTAGGGCAATTAAGTATCATTAATTTCATCCTCTCCCAAGCTTGTGCAACATGCTCATGATCAAGTTGCTTAAAATTCATAATATCGTTTCTAAGAGAGATGATCTTAGCGGGAGGAAAATACTTAGAGATAAAAACATCTTTGCACTTATTCCATGAATCAATACTTTTTTAGGCAAAGAAGAGAACCAAGCTTTAGCACGATCTCTAAGCAAAAACGGAAATAGCTTCAATCTAACAATATCGTTATCCACATATTTCTTCTTTTGCATATCACACAAATCAACGAAGTTGTTTAGATGGGTAGCGACATCTTCACTAGGAAGGCCAGAAAATTGATATTTCATAACAAGATTCAACAAAGCGGTATTGATTTCACAAGATTCAGCATCGGTAGTAGGAGCAATCGGAGTGCTAATAAAATCATTATTGTTGGTATTAGAAAAGTCACACAATTTAGTATTATCTTGAGCCATCATGACCAACAGTCAATCCAACACACAAGCAAACAAGAAGCAAGCAAAAAGAAGCGAACGGAAGAGAGGCGAAGAAAAGGCAAAGGTTTTCAAAAATCGTTTTAGAAGTGGGGGAGAGGAAAACGAGAGGCGAATGACAAATAATGTAATGCGAGGGAGAAGAGTTTGTGATGGGTACTTAGTATGTCTTGACTTGAGCGTAGATCTCCCCGGCAACGGCGCCAGAAATCCTTCTTGCTACATCTTGAGCATGCGTTGGTTTTTCCTTGAAGAGGAAAGGGTGATGCAGCAAAGTACCGTAAGTATTTCCCTCAGTTTTTGAGAACCAAGGTATCAATCCAGTAGGAGACAACACGCAAGTCACCTAGTACGTGCACAAACAATCAAGAACCTTGCAACCAACGCGATAAAGGGGTTGTCAATCCCTTCACGGCCACTCGCAAAAGTGAGATCTGATAAAGATAATAAGATAAATATTTTTGGTATTTTTGTTATATAAATTGGAAAGTAAAGATTGCAAAATAGTAAACTAGATGCGATGTAAATAAAAGAGATGCAATATAATAAGAAAGAGACCCGGGGGCCATAGGTTTCACTAGTGGCTTCTCTCAAGATAGCATGTATTACAGTGGGTGAATAATTACTGCCGAGCAATTGATAGAAAAGCGCATAGTTATGATGATATCTAAGGCGATGATCATGAATATAGGCATCACGCCCATGTCAAGTAGACCGAAACAATTCTGCATCTACTACTATTACTCCACACATCGACCGCTATCCAGCATGCATCTAGAGTATTAAGTTCATAAGAACAGAGTAACGCATTAGGCAAGATGACATGATGTAGAGGGATAAACTCAAGCAATATGATATAAACCCCATCTTTTTATCCTCGATGGCAACAATACAATATGTGCCTTGTTGCCCCTGCTGTCACTAGGAAAGGACACCGCAAGATTGAACCCAAAGCTAAGCACTTCTCCCATTGCAAGAAAGATCAATCTAGTAGGCCAAACTAAACCGATAATTCGAAGAGACTTGCAAAGATATCAAATCATGCATATAAGAATTTAGAGAAGAACCAAATAATATGCATAGATAATCAAGTTCATAAATCCACAATTCATCGGGTCTCGGCAAACACACCGCAAAAGAGTATTACATCGAATAGATCTCCAAGAACATCGAGGAGAACTTTGTATTGAGAACCAAAGAGAGAGAAGAAGCCATCTAGCTAATAACTATGGACCCGAAGGTCTGTGGTAAACTACTCACGCTTCATCGGAGAGGCTATTGTGTTGATGTAGAAGCCCTTCGTGATCGATTCCCCCTCCGGCAGATCGCCGGAAAAGGCCCCAAGATGGGATCTCACGGGTACAGAAGGTTGCGGCGGTGGAAAAGTGGTTTCGTTGCTCTCCCCGATGGTTTTAGGGTATAAGAGTATATATAGGCGAAAGAAATAGGTCGGTGGAGCTCCGTGGGACCGACAAGGGTGGGGGGCGCGCCTACCCCCCTGGGCGCGCCCTCCTGCCTCGTGGCTGCCTCGCAGAGTTCAACTCCAAGTCTTCAGGATTGCGTTTGTTCCAAGAAAGATCATCGCGAAGGTTTCATTCCGTTTGGATTCCGTTTGGTATTCCTTTTCTGCAGAACACTGAAATAGGCAAAAAAACAGAAATTGGCACTAGGCCTCCAGTTAATAGGTTAGTCCCAAAAATAATATAAAAGAGCATATTAAATCCCATTAAACATCCAAAACAGATAATGTAATAGCATGGAACAATCAAAAATTATAGATACGTTGGAGACGTATCATAGAACTTGATGTAGTCTTGGGAACCCACTTGACCATGGCCTTAGGAGCTTCAAATGAATCAATCTCTTCTTTAAGCTTGTCCTTGCCCTTTAGCTTGTGGTCTTGTGGTGGAAGATCATCTTGAGCTCGTGTTCCCTTGAAAGAAGTGGGGTCATACTTCTCTTGTCAAGGAACAAACTTCGTCTTGGGATATTGATCTTCTTCCCACTCAACTCCATTGGCATTGAACTTCCGTTCAAAACCAACACCTTGATTCTTCCGGTGCCTTCCTTGCTTGCGTACAATTTCCTCAAATTGCTTACTTCCGGCAAGGCTCTTGTAAACACCTTTCTCTATAATTCCCTTCAATAAGCTATTTTCTTGCTCAAGTGTAACTTGGCTAAGAGAATCATTAGTGGAATCAAGAGAGCTACTAGAAGCAACAATATTGGATTGAACACTGTTATTGTTACTACTAGAAGAAGAATCCATCTTGCTCTTATTGCTAGATTTTACTTATGGCATATAGGTAGACAAAAGTAAACGCTTGGCAATGTAAGAAGAACTCTTCTTTCGAAGATAATCATAGATAGCCTTTAGGAACCCATGTTCTTGCTCTAAATTTAGCTTCTCGAAGCGTAGCTTCTCATGAGTCTTTATGAGCTCTCTATGATCCTCTAGAGTTGTTTCATGAGCTAACTTAAATGTTTGTAGTTCTTTAGTTATACACTCAATCTCCTTCTTATCATTGTCATTCATTTCATCTTGATTAGCATGATTAATAGCAATTTCATCATAGTTTTCATCACTAGTGTTGTCAACAAGTAAATCATAATCACCTAGAAAATCACCTTCATCACTATTGAAATCAAAGTACTCGGGGTGTGATACCTTAGGACCTTTAGCCATGAAGCATCTTCCAATTCCTTCATTTGGTGAGTCAAATATGTCGTAGGAGTTGGATGACACAAGTGTAAGACCGGCAACACCTTCATCTTGAGTATAGTCAGAGTCGGAGTGATAGCTTCTCTCGGAGTAGTTGTCGGAGTCAGAACCGGATACCCATTCACCAACATCAGCTTGATCTCTTCGTCTTGTGTAGCTCTTTGATGACTTGTCCTTCCTTTCTGAATCCTTGCTTCTACGAGAGGGTCTACATTCATAACTATCATCTCTACTCCTTCTCTCTCTTGGTGGTGATTCATCTCTTTTACTTCTCCTCTTAGGTGAATCTTCTCATTTCTTGTAGGGAGTCGTACACTCATTGGAGTAGTGTCCGGGTCTTCCACAATTGTAGCAATTACGATCAAGACTAGAAGATCTTTTGTCATTGTAGGACCTTGACTTGGAACTTCTCTCTTTGCTTCTATTCTTGTAGAATTTGTTGAAGTTCTTCACCATCATGCTCAATTCTTCATTGAAGACTTGTTTCTCACTTGATGTTGTAGGAGCATCACATGAAGCTTTGTAAGCATCACTTGACTTGTTGTGGAGCTCTTCCTCATCCTTGAGTGACATATCATGAGCAACAATTCTACCAATGACTTCCGTTGGCTTGAGCTCTTTGTAATTGGGCATCATTTGGATTAATGTGCACACGGTGTCATATTTTCTATCCAAGGCTCTTAGAATCTTCTTGATGATGAATTTGTTGGTCATCTCTTCGCTTCCTAAGCCGGCAATCTCATTTGTGATGAGAGCAAGCCTAGAGTACATTTTGGCGACTCCTTCACCATCCTTCATTTTGAACTTGTCAAGTTGACTTTGAAGCACATCCAATTTGCATTCCTTGACGGACTCGGTATCTTCGTTCATATCAACCAAAGTACCCTAAATCTCCTTTGCATTCTCAAGGTGGCTGATTTTGTTGAATTCTTTGGGGCACAATCCATTGAAGAGAATATCGCAAGCTTGAGCATTGTATAGCAACATCTTCATTTTTTCCGCGGACGCTTCATGATACGGTTCTTTTCCATCCTCGAAGAAATCACCTTGCAAGCCAATACGCACAATAGCCCAAACGGTGTGGTTATAACCAAGAATATGTATTTTCATCTTATGCTTCCAACTAGCAAAATTAGTACCATCAAAGTAAAGACCTCTACGGTGATTATTTCCCTCGCTAGACGCCATACTCTTCTAGGTTGTGAAACCAAGGCTATGATCACCAAAGCTATGGAAATCAAGGCAAATGGAGACCAAAGCTCTGATAGCACTTGTAGGATCGAAAGTAGGTCTAGAGAGGGGTGATTATACTACTTGACCAAATAAAAATCTAGCCTTTTCCCAATTTTAGTTGTTGGCAGATTTTAGCAACTAGTACAAGTCAAGCAATCAACCTACACATGCAATTCTAAGAGTGTAGCAGCAGAAAGTAAAACATTGCATATGAAGGTAAAGGGAAGGGTTTGGAGAAGGCAAACACAATGTAGACACGGAGATTTTTGGCGTGGTTCCGATAGGTGGTGCTTCGTACATCCACGTTGATGGAGACTTCAACCCACGAAGGGTAACGGTTGCGTGATTCCATGGAGGGCTCCACCCACGAAGAAGCAACCTTTTCTATCCCACCATGGCCATCACCCACGAAGGACTTGCCTCACTCGGGTAGATCTTCACGAAGTAGTTGATCTCCTTTCCCTTACAAACTTCTTGGTTCAACTCCACATCTTGTCGGAGGCTCCCAAGCGACACCTAACCTATCTAGGAGACACCACTCTCCAAAAGATAATAGATGGTGTGTTGATGATGAACTCCTTCCTCTTGTGCTTCAAATGATAGTCTCCCCAACACTCAACTCTCTCTCACAGATTGGGATATGGTGGAAAGATGATTTGAGTGGAAAGCAACTTGGGTAAGGCTAGAGATCAAGATTATTGTGGTAGGATTGGTATATCTTGGTCTCAACATGTGAGTAGGTGGTTCTCTCTCAGAAAATGAGTAGTGGCAGTGTAGGCACGTTCTGATGGCTCTCTCACAAATGGAGATGGGGTGGAGGGGTATATATAGCCTCCACACAAAATCCAACCGTTACTTACATTTGACCCAACTCGGTCAGAATGAATAGAAGAACTCGGTGAGACCGATTTAGTTCAAAATCTAAACATTAGGAATCTCGGTGGGATCGACTGGAACAACTCAGTGTGACCGATGTGCTAGGGCTTAGGGCAAACATCAACTCGGTGTAGCCGATTACGTGAACTCGGTGAGACCGATTTCAGCAAAGAGCAAACATAGAGCTGGTCAAGCAAACTCGGTGGGACCGATAGCTCATTTCAGTGACACCGAAATGTTACAAAGGGAAGCAGAGAGTTTGCAGGGCCATCTCAGTGAGACCGAGATCTGTATCGGTGTAACAGAATTGCTAGGGTTTCTGGCAGTGGCTATGTCAATTGAACTCGGTGGCGCCGGATGGATCATTTCGCTGGGGCGGAGTTTGACTTTGAGTTTTGGACATATTTGGAAGAGAAAGTGGTTGAGAGTTTTGGAGCAATATCACTAAGCAATTTGAGCAAGTAGACCATTAAGCAACACCTCATCCCGTTTTAATAGTATTGGCTTTCCTATGGACTCAATGTGATCTTGGATCACTAAAATATAAATGAAGAGTCTTGAGCTTTTGCCAATCTTTGTCCTTAGCACTTTGAAGGGTCCACATCTCTAGTCCATGCCATGCCAATCGTTGAACTTTCTAAAATATTTAACTTGAATGGATATTAGTTCAGTGAGCTATATGTTGTTACCAAAACCACCCGGGGATTAGTTGCACTTTTAGTTGCAAGTTAACAACAACCCCCAAATGAAAAGGAGTTGTATAACTTGTGCCATGCTCGTGCTAGAAATGTTGTGGAGAGAACCTTTGGCTTATTGAAGAACAAATGGGACGTCTTGCGTTCTTGTTCTTCTTTGACACAGAGGACCAGGTAACACATGTCCATTTGATTGTTCATATGGGCCATCCCATGTTCCTTCTTTGACGATAAACTAAATATTTCAGATTCGACTTATTAATGCGTGTTGTGTGTTACACAACTATGCAAGGGTGATACGTCTCCGTCGTATCTACTTTTCCTAACGCTTTTTCTATTGTTTTGACTCTAATTTGCATGATTTGAATGAAACTAACATGGACTAACGATGTTTTCAGCAGAACTACCATGGTGTTGTTTTTTGTGCAGAAATAAAAGTTCTCGGATTGGAATGAAACTTTACGAGGATTTTTATATAATAAAAGAGAATTACTGGAGCCAAGAACCACCGGAGGGGTCCCTGGAGGGCACAACCCACCAGGGCGCCCCCCCTCCTCGCACGCTCAGGTGGGTTGTCCCCACCTAGTGGCCCCGCTGACCCTATCTCCGACGCTATAAATTTAAATTTCGGAGAAAAAAATCAAGGAGAAAGAATTATCGCATTTCACGAGACAGAGCCATCGCCGTCTCCTGTTCTTCATCGGGAGGCCAGATCTGGAGTCCGTTTGGGGCTCCAAAGAGGGGGATCTTCGATCTTCGTCATCACCAACCATTCTCCATCGCCAATTCAATGATGCTCTCCATCGGGAGTGAGTAATTCCTTCGTAGGCTCGCTGGTCGGTGAGGGAGTTGGATGAGATTCATCATGTAATCGAGTTAGTTTTGTTACGGCTTGATCCCTAGTATCCATTATGTTCTGAGATTGATGTTGCTATGACTTTGCCATGCTTAATGCTTGTCACTTTGGGCCCGGGTGTCATGATTTCAGATGTGAACCGTTTATGTTATCACCATTATATCTATGTTATAGATCCGATCTTGCAAGTTATAGTCACCTACTACGTGTTATGATCCGCAAACCCCAGAGTGACAGAAGTTGGGATACTTTCCGGTGATGACCGTAGTTTAAGGAGTTCATGTATTCACTATGTGTTAATGCTTTGTTCCGGTTCTCTATTAAAAAGAGGCCTTAATATCCCTTAGTTTCCATTTGGACCTCGCTGCCACGAGAGGGTAGGACAAAAGATGTCATGCAAGTTCTTTCCATAAGCACGTATGGCTATTTACGGAATACATGCCTACATTAAATTTATGAACTGGAGCTAGTGCCATATCACCCTAGGTTATGAATGTTATATGATGAATATCATCCAATGAATTCACCGATCCAATGCCTATGAATTTTCCATATATTGTTCTTGCTAGGTTACTATTGCTACTGTCACTGTCACAACTGGTACAAAACCATTGCCACTGTTACTGTTACTGTTACTGCTGCTATCAAAACTATCATACTACTGTGCTACTGATCATACTGCTGCAGATAATTAATCTCCAGGTGTGGTTGAATTGACAACTCAGCTGCTAATACTTGCAAATATTCTTTGGCTCCCCTTGTGTCGAATCTATAAATTTGGGTTGAATACACTACCCTCGAAAACTATTGCGATCCCCTATACTTGTGGGTTATCGAAGGGATAGGCAGCATATGAGAGATAATTTGTTGCTTCTGGAAGTCGATACTGAGCTAGCGGCTATAACTCCAGAACCTGCAGATGATGCTACTTTAATTAGAAGTGTCCAACAAACAAATGCATGGTCCAATTTTAGGCAGCAATTTGCAGACAAGATGTATGCTGAGTACCTTATAGCGCATGGAGAACTAGAAATCGATTAGATAAGTTGTGATGGAGTACAGAGCCAGCTAATGGTGCCTTTTTTGTGCTAGCTTGGTGATGGTGCCCATTTTGTGTGGTAGCTTGCTGGCCGTGATGGTGCCTTGTGTGTGATATTTTGTACATGCTTCATCTTTTGTTCGTACTAATATATACGTTTTACCTTACTCGTACTTGCTCTTTTAATCTTACTTTTAGGCACATACATTTGTTATAGTTGTAGAAGCATGGCCAAAAAATAAAAATAAAAAGAGTTTACCTTACATGGACTCCTGAGATGGACACAACATTGTTGGCCGTCCTTGTTGAGCATCACAACAATGATGACCATGCTCAAAATGGTTGGATGCCACATGTGTATAATGCTTGCATTAAGCATGGCAAGGATAGATGTGATGTTGACATTGCGAAGGAAAACATAATAGGAAGAATTAAAACATTTCACAAGCATTATGAGATCATTACCAAGATGCTTGCTCAGAGTGGCTTTGGATGGGACTGGGTAAAGAACATGGTGTCGGTTGATAGTGACAAAGTGTGGTCTCGATATGTAGAGGTACCTAACAGCAAATTTATTTTGTGGTTTTTTTTGCAACTTCAATATCATCTGTAACATTTGTGTGCTTTGTGTAGGCTAACAAGGATGCATGTGCCTATAGGAACAAGGTAGTGCATAATTGGGAGTATATCAACACCATATATTCAAAAGATCATGTGACCGGTGCAAGTGCTAGGACATGAGCTAAATGTGTTCAAGAACCACAAGACACACCCATTGTTGAAGAAGCTCCTGAGGTGCCTCAGAAGAGGCAAAGCACTGGGGATGCTATCTTGTGCATGATGGGAAAGATGAAGATGTCTTTTGATGATCTTTTGAAGACAAACGAGCCACTTCCTATGCCAAAGGTGACTCCTCCAACTGAAATCCTTGATGCACTAAAGAAGATACCAAATTTGGAGGGTAGTGATATGCCGAGAGCTTATGGAAAATTGATCGTCGATGAGCGTTTGTTTGAAGCACTCATGGCGCTACCAGAGGAGTTAAGGAAGCCATGGCTCTTGACCTTGGATTGATTTTTTACTTTCCTGTTTGGTTGATGTATGGACTACTATTTTGTTGTTTGTGAACTACCCACTTGTGCTATGTGTAAGAGACATAAACTACCCACTTGTGCTATGTGTAAGAGACATAAACTACCAAAATTATTATCCATGTTGTGTTCTTGGTACTTAAAAACTATTTTGTGTCATGCTTCCATTTTCCATATTTATTTCTACTTATGTTATTATTTTGACCTTATTTGATACATTAATGTTATTATATGTGTGTAAAATAATATATATATATTAATTAAAATATACACATAATATTATTTTTCATACATGTATAGAAGTTTATATTGTCCAAACTCAAAAAACATCCAATTCCATGGTTTGCACATCCAAACAGCATTTGGAATTGGGTGCTACCCCATGATTCCAACAGTAAATTCCATGCACAACCAAACAATATAATTTGAATTGGAGCCCGTTTCCTTTCCATCTTGGATTTGTAATTTCCAGTCCAATTCAATTCCAATCAGTTTTTCCTATATCCAAACACAAGTAACAATAATTTATGTACCCATCATTGCTATAATCATGAGAGAGATGCCTCTAGTGAACCTATGGCTCCCGGCTCCATCTCCATATTTACTAAGACCCTAAAACTACTTGCTGCAATTTATTTTATTTTATTTTTATTTTATCTATCTACCACTATCAGATTTAGTCCTTGCAATTGGCGAAAACAAGGGGATTGACAACCCTCTTGCCTTTGTTGGGTGCAAACATTTGTTGTGCGTGTGTGTGTGTGTGTGAAAGTACCGCTTACCTTTTTTGTGTGGTGTCTCCTACTAGTTCGATAGACCTTGGTTCTTAACTTAAGGAAATACTTTCTGCTACTATACTACATCACCCTTCCTCTTCAGGGAAATCCCAACACTGTCACAAGTAGCAACTTGCATTTGTACCAAAAAAATATTAGACCTTAAATGTCCGTCCCAACTAAGTTCTCCATGCATCTATGTTGCGAAATGTAGTAGAATTTTTCCCTCCCTATGGGTCAAGAACCAGGATCACTATGAAGACGCATAGAAGGTTAGATCTCATCGTTGCCAACTTTGAGTTACAGGAAAATAAGAGTTGGTGTAGATTGTTCTCGATGTCCCTCAAACCGTCCCATGCACGATCTTTCTATGGATTTCATACGTAGAAGATCGACGATCCATCAGTATTTCACTTCCAGAGCTAGGTGTCGTCGGAGAACTGGAGGAGGGAGGATCCACCTCATGGCGTCTCAGAAATTTTATGGAGAACTAGAGAGAGAGAGAGAGAGAGAGAGAGAGAGAGGAGGCACCCGAGATCGCGGGAGAAGTTGTGTATCTAGGGGGTGCCACCTTGAGTATATATAGGTGGATGGAGGGGGCGGCAGACTTGCAAGATGGGCCTCCCTCCCTTTATGGTGGTGGCTAAGGGTGGGCCCCATCTCGTAGGGTAATGCAGCAGAAAAAAAATCATATGCACCAGCCCAGGACCATTATGAAGATGCATACACGGTTTGATCTAACAGTTACCAACTCATAGTGCAACAGAAGTAGAGTTGGTGAAGATCATTGATGCAGATCCCTGTAGCTAGCAATTTACAACCTTCCAACTGCGAGGATTTTCTCCCTCAGACAGTCCCTCATACAGAACCTCGGATAGAACCTCAGACAGTCCCTCGAACAAAATATCAAACATACGACCTCTCTACCGGGTTGCACACATACGATGTCACCCTATTCAGTAAGGCTTCACAGTTCATTAATTAATTCCTACCAGAGACTCGACAACCTTGCGACAGTACGGAACTATTTTGTGGAGGAAAGAAAGAGAGGCAGCTCATTGCATGCCATGTGATGAGAAACTTGAGATGAAGTGGAGATCCCTCTCCACCTCTATTTATATTATGAGTAAGTGGTGGAGGGAGGCATGAGGATGAAAGCCCAAATGACCCCCCCTTCACAAAGCAACACACGAGAGGCTGTAGGAAGCCCCATGGGGGGGCGGACACACATTGGCCGGCCAGACTTGGGCTCCCTCATGCGGGTCTCCACCTCCACCAAAACATGCTCCACCATTTTGTGTGTGGGGGGGGTGGGAGGGTTGCCCCCAAGAGAGCCCCCAGCCATCACCCGCTAAAAGGGTGCCCCCATAAAACACTCCCCGTGATCTGGGGGATCTTGTCCCCCATTCAGGGACACTTTGTTTTTCGCGCATATTTTCTTCGGAATTTTTTTGGAAGGTCCTAGAACATTTCTGGCACCCTCTAAAATAATTGTGGACGTGTTCCAAACATTTCTGGTATGATGGTTTTACTCCAAAACAATTTTTGGTTTCTCCGAAACACTTCCAGTTTTCTCTCTGAAACTTTTTCTTCGTCTCCGAAATATTTCCGATGACTTTCTCTTAGACTCCCTATCTTGTACCCAGAATATAGATGACCCTTAAGTGTGTGACCCTGTAGGTTTGGTGAAGTATAGACATGACCAGATACCTTTCGATCGATGATCAACAGAAAATTGTGGACATCCATATTGACCCCTATACCCACACGAATGAATATTTGAGTGAACCTTTAGTTATTGTGTGCTATTCTTGTTGCTTCGCGATATGTTGCAAATACCCGAGGTGAGATTTATCGACATCCCCATGAATCAATAACTTGTTCACTATGCTAGTTTCCTCGTTACTAGTTTTGTTATCTTTTCTCGTTCTGGCATCCCTGTGATCAAATCACACCATGTCTGGCCAAACGGTGATGAATACCTTAACATCGAGAGGGCCCCAAGAATATCTCTCCATCGTCGGAGGAGAAAATCCCAATTGTCGTGGTTTTGTCACGGCATATGTCCTAGAGAAAGGACTTAGTCGTGGAGCCATCGCTACGGGTTAGCTTAAAGGGGTTAAAGCGGACAAGGGACGCAAGAGAGTTTTATACTAGTTCGGCCCCTTACGATGAAGGTAAAAGCCTACGTCTAGTTGTGATGGAATTGATGGGGTTTTGATGACCAGGGAGCGAATACGCTTTGCCTGAGTCTCGAGTTGTTGTTTTTTGTTTTTCTTGAACCGCCGCCAGGTCGTCCCCTTATATACATGGGTTGACACCCGTCGGTTTACAGAATCCCGAGGCCAGCTCATAATCGTGTCCGGCTCGGTCTCTGCTACTTCTATCTGACAACACAAGTATACATATCAACGCCGGTTTATGTCTACAGGCCTTAAATCAGCTTCGGGCCCTGGGCTTTCATAAAGCGTCACCGTCTGTCTTCATGGACTTAAGATATAGATGAACTACTTATGGGGTTAACCCGGCCTCTCCTGGCCAGTTTACGCCCAGTGGTAATATCCCCAACATTAGGCCCCAGATTGATTTGAATTGGTTCATGTCAATCCTCAATACTTAAGAAAACTTCTTCTTCAACATCTTCACATAATCTTGTAAACCGCCGTGACATCATCTTCTAGGACCATGATAAACCGCCGTGACGTCACCTGTTTCTTTTAAAACTGTGTATAATCCACCTTCATTAATGAGCCTCCGACAATCAAGGCGACAGCTCCGCCTCATATCCAAAAATTCGGCTCCTCGATTCGGCTCCTCGATTTTCGCGCCTGACGTTTATCTTTCTGCCCTTATAAATAGGGCCAGGGGGTCTTTCCATTTTCCCCCTCGTGCCTCTTCGCGTCATCGTCATCCTCGCGACGCCCGAACCTTCGACCTCGACCGCCGCCGTCAATCTTCGACTGCTGCACCAACCTTGGCCGCTGCATCGACCTGAACGTACCAGAGCTCCTCCGCGCGCCGCCGCTGCTCAACAGCCTCAGTAAGTCTCCCCTTTCTCTTACCATAGATCTGCACTTAGGGTTTCTGTCGTTCATCAGTGTTCGTCGCCGCCCTTCTTTATCCTTATTTATATCCATGGATTAGATCGAAAAACCACATAGATCTCGCGCGGTAGTAGTTTTAGCACCTGTTTGATATCCAACTCATTTCAACTTGGTGAACTTTTAGTACGCTGGAAATTAGGTCAGAATATATTTTGTTTTTCCAACGCGCGGTAGATCTGAAATTACCATAGCAAGATGTGAAACTTGTTTCTTCCTTCACTTACACACTTTGAATACCAGATTGGGCGGTTTAACTTCATAGAAAAAATGATGACCCGGTAGATACCATTAGTCCCCTGTTGAACCGCCAATGCATTACACCGTTTCCATTGTCAGACTCCGGTTTACGAATAACCAAATCCGGTTTATCAATATGCTTGTATCCTTATACCGCTGTATAGTTGTCCACTGTAAATCTTAAACCGGTAATAATCATGTTTCAGATCCTTTATTGACATGGCCAAGCAAGTCTATGAATGCAATTGGGCTCCTTCTCGAGTAACCGAAGAACAGTTAAACAATCTTGTTAAAACGGGCGCTTTAGCCAAGAAAGATGTCATCCACTGGAGGGTCCCTGGCCCAGAAAATCCTCCTACACCCAAGGATGGAGAGGTAGTCGTGTTTGCTGATCATCTCGGACGAGGTTTTAGCCCTCCCGGTTCAAAAAATTTCTGAGATGTACTAGCCAATTTTCAGCTGCGCCCTCAAGACATCGGTCCCAATTCTGTGACCAACATCTGCCACTTCCAAGTCTTCTGTGAGGTTTATATGCAAGAGGAACCTACTGTCAAACTATTTAGGGATTTCTTTCACTTAAACCGTCGCACAGAGTTCTCGGATGGACCCAACACGGAACTGGGCGGAATGGCGGTTCAGAAAAGAAAAGAAGTCACCTTCCCTCATCCCAAACTCCACAGTCACCCCAAAGAGTGGAACCAGACTTGGTTTTATTGCATGGATACATCTCCACCTGATGAAAACCCCCTGCCGGGTTACCGCCCTGACCGCCTAAGCAACACACATCCTTTTCCTCAGAGGTTGACTGCAAGAGAAAGGGCCAACTATGCTCCTCAATTATCAAAGCTTAGAACCTTCATGGCAAACGGTTTGATAGGAGTTGATCTTGCTCGTTGTTGGATAAGCTGGAGTATTCTTCCCTTAGCCGGCGCTCCGGTTTGATGTGTGAGTATACAGGGAGTTTGTAGGATGCTCAGCAGCACATTGACATTCAGCTTATAGATGCAGAAGTCACTGAGGCTGTAAAAAAGATACTGAACGAACCGGAGGCTGTTTGTGCCCAAACTGGACTACTCCCTTTTTGCACCTTCAACAAACCACCAGCTGTAAGAATCATATAATCTTTTTATCTGAAGTTGCTTCTGTCCAAATATTTTTTGAAAGTGTGATTATTTCTGACAGGGTGATGATCCGTTCTGGAACAAGAAACCATCACAAGACAAACCGGCGAAGCCGCAAGACAAACCGGTCAAGCTAGTTCGTCCAAAGACCAAGGTTGTTAAAAAAACCTACCAAGAGAAGGACCACTGCATCCTCCGATCCACCAGCTGATGACGATGCGGGTAATCTGGAACCAGAGGTAGAACTTGACTCTCTTGGTTCATTTTTCGTACATCTCATTGACAATGATTATTATTAGGACGACGCTGAAGGCAGTCATGCTGAGGGCGTAGAGGTAACCATTCTTTCCTCCGATTCAGATCCTCTGCCAACATAAAAAATCCGTCAAGCAAACCGGAAAGTAAAATTTTCTCACCCTCTTGCTTACTTGGACCCAAACTTTCTTTTGAAGACGCAGCAGCACGAGACTCGCCGTACGACCCGGCACAGCGGCCAGGTAGTTACCTCCGCCGGTTTACCGATTAGTCCGGTTCGGAAACGCCGATCAGAGGTCTCTTATCCCATTGATACTTCATGCCCAAAAGCAGGTTGTTTCCGCCAGCCTCGCTTAACCCGTCTAATTCAAATTATCAGGGTGCTTCTCACTCATCCTCTAGCGAGTCATCGGCCACACAGCTTCCACCCCTCAAAATAGTTCCTGGGTGAGCTATGCACGTGTCTTTATTATTGATGTGTTATCTTTACATACTGTACTGATCCTTATGTCTATCTTTTCTCAGCGCCAAGCCAAGACCCAGCAAGAAGGCTCGGTTAAGCAAACCGGCTGATGATAATGTAGCTGCTGAACCGGAAACAACTCCAGATCCGGAAGAAACCGACGCTAACGCCATGCTTAACGATCCGCCGCCTCAAGACCATGACTTCCTTGCCGAACAAGTGCAAGTTGACGCTACAAGCCATGCAGACCGGCCAACCAGCCCTGTCCGAACTGATGATAAACCGGCCAGTCCAGTTAAGGATACTGACAAACCGCCAACTCCAGTGAAGGCTGCTGATGACAAAGATGATGACATTATGATTACTGGCACTGGCCACACCACTCCTGGCAATCCTGTCGCTTTGTCAAAACATACTGCCAAGGATGAGCTCTCTGCTATCGGCAAAGGCAAATGGAATGCCGATTTATCAAGCTACGCCCATCTCAATGCTCAAGACATTCACTCTGGCTTCTTGAACCGTCTGTATACCAGCCGTGACTATGAAGCTAGTTTGGTAAACTTGATGAAGGAGCGATATGAGGTAACTACTATTTTTCTCTTTTGTCCAATTGCAGTTTATCAACTCCTAGTAGCCCCCAAGTAACGGTTTATGATATCAATCTAAACCGGGACTTTTGTCATAACTTAACTTTGCATATTTAGCCTCCAGGGACTGGATTACCTTTTTAAGATGAACCGGTTCCTTAAAATTTGCCATACTGCTCTTTCACCGGTATAGCCCCCAAGGGCCGGTTTAACTTTATAAAGATGAACCGGGACTGTAGAAGAATTCCCATACCAACAGTTTTTTGAGCAAACACACATTAGCCCCCAAGTGCCAAGATTAATACTTGTATTGTGCTTGGGACTTGTAGAAATTTCTGATAAGGAGCAAATATGCATTAGCCCCCAAGTATCAAGGGCATAACTTGTTATGTGCTTGGTACTTCAAATATGTACTGTTAACTCATTATGTATCTGTCTCTTTATAGGCTGAACTGAGCAAGAAGGAAAGTCAAACCGCTGATCTGCAAGAGAACATCAAGTCCCAACAGGCCGAAACTTCCAAAGCAAAAGATGAGCTGACGAGCGCCTTAGCCGCTATGGAAAAGCTAAAGGAGAGCTTCGCCAAGGAGCGGGCGGATTGGAACACAGAGAAATCCGCTTTGCGGAAAAGAGCTGAAGACGCAGAAGCAGCCCTCAAACCAGTGGTAGACGAGCTGACTGGTGTAAAGCGGCAAGTACATGCTATGACCGCTGCTGTGTTTGGTAAGCATCCTTGCTTTATACTTTCAACATCTCTTCCCATGTGTGGCTGGTTTACTGACGTTTATAATGATGCAGGAACTCGCATTAGCCATCTGGGCTATGATGTACAGAAGAAGTTGAAAGCGGCCTATACTCTGATAGAGCAGCTGTATACCGGCGCGCAGCGGATCATCTGTATCGCTTCACACAATAAACCTCCTCCAACATTGATCAAGGACACCTTAGAAAGGCTATCCATGCTGCCTGCCCGAGTTGAAGAACTAAAGAAAGCTGCGGCAAGGGCCGGAGCTCTGACCTCTCTAACCTGGGCAAAGGCGTGGGTGCCTGATCTTGATCCGATGGACGTGGCTAAAGGCTTCCCAAGCTTAAAAGAAGACGGATCAGAATTTGGCCAGGAGGATCTCCATGCCATAAACCGGGAAGTACGTCCACTGGCTTGTCAATTGGCTGAAGAAGTTGATCTCTCCTACTATCAGGCAAGTTATGATGATAAGAACAGACGGGTTGCGGCGCCAATTCCAGAAGCGCAAAATATGATCCCTCCAATCCATAAGCACACTTATGCCCTTGATATTGAACCGTCAACCCTTATAAGCGACGAACCTGTGTTCCAAGCTTTAACTGGGATCGACTGGACAACTGTTGACTTCCAGCCGCTGGGTAGAGACGAAGAAGATGAACCGGTGCAAGATGATCCGCAGCCGTCAGGTCAAGCTGATAAGCAATCATAATCCGGGGGCCGGTTTAGTCTTCCAGTTGCTGCAATGCTTATTGAGAAACAATTATCCCTTTGGGCACTAAAATGCCTTGTAATAGGCTAGTTAAAACACTTGGTCTGTTATGCCTTCGTGCATATTTATCTGCGACTGATGCGTGTTAATCCGCCATGCTTAAGATACAATGTTTATAATCCATAGCTATTTATTCAAGTTGTTCCTGCAGATAAGAAGCTTAAAGCGCCCTGGCGGTTTACCACCGGGCGGGTCATGATACCCAAATATATACATGACCAAGGTTTATAACCAAGGTTGTAAAAGATAACCAAATATGGAAATATATGATACCTGTGACCTTTAGGCATAGTGTTGGCTGACCAACTTTGTAATGAGGGTAATGACCCTAATCCGGAGTAAAAGTAACTCCAGTTATATGATGCCGGTTTACAATAAAACCGCTCCGGGTTGTGATAAACACCGGTTTATTCCATACTGGTGACTTCGAGTCAAAACCAGACCAGGCTGATTGTCTCCAGATTATAACTTGATCATGTACTGACAACTTGTAGTTGACAGCCTAACCGGGTTGATAAACACCGGTTTGAAAATATCACCAATCTTATCAAAAGAAAGAGAAACTTAGCAAAAGGCAAATAAAACCGTTGTAGTCGAGGCTTTTCACGGGCTGCCAGGCCCTAAATTCGACAGCAAAAAATCTCCAAATAACATTGTGAGCTGTGCTCAGTGGGTGCCTATGTTTGAGCTGTTGTTTTACAACACTCTCTTTGGCCCCGGATTGATGTGGCTTTGAGCCGATCAAGAGGTGTGACTGTGGTTCGAATACGACCAAGCCCCCAAGTGATGCTGTGGCATTGCACCGATCAAGAGGTGTAGCTATGGTTCGGGTACGACCAAGCCCCCAAGTGATGTTGTGGCATTGCGCCGATCAAGAGGCGTAGCTATGGTTCGGATACGACCAAGCCCCCAAGTGATGTTGTGGCATTGCGCCGATCAAGAGGTGTAGCTATGGTTCGGATACGACCAAGCCCCCAAGTGATGCTGTGGCATTGCGCCGATCAATAGGTGTAGCTATGGTTCGGATACGACCAAGCCCCCAAGTGATGATGTACCATTGCACCGATCAAGAGGTGTAGCTATGGTTCGGATACGACCAAGCTCCCAAGTGATCTAATATGAAGCTTTGAGAAGCTAAATCAAGGGGTAAACCGGACGCCGCTTTGTAAGCTCCATGTAACCACACATGATGTAAGAAAAACAACAGATACCCCGCTTTAGCTGAGGTTCCGGTTTATTATATTGATCATAATATATACAATGTCATAATATGTACATAAGCAGAGCCTATAGCTCAAGTATACTAAGGCCGAAGATGAGCAATATTCCACGGTCGGTTGGTCTCCTCCTCCGATTTACGTGAGTCTTTGCGTTCTCGAACATCGATTAGGTAGTACGACCCGTTGTGTAGATTCTTGCTGACCACAAAGGGTCCTTCCCAAGGGGGGGATAGCTTGTGCATATCCGTCTGATCCTGGATGAGCCGAAGCACCAAATCACCTTCTTGAAAAGTTCTGGTTCTAACCCGGCGGCTATGATAACGACGCAGATCTTGCTTGTAAATTGCCGAACGGGCTGCCGCCATGTCACGTTCCTCATCTAACAGGTCAAGAGCTTCCTGCCGTGGCTTCTCGTTGTCAGCTTCAACATATGCCGCTACACGAGGCGAGTCATGATGGATGTCACTAGGAAGAACTGCTTCCGCTCCATAAACCATGAAGAATGGTGTGCACCCTGTCGATCTGTTGGGTGTGGTATTGATGCTCCACAACACAGAAGGTAACTCCTCAACCCAACAACCCGGCGTCCGTTGCAAAGGAACCATAAGCCGGGGTTTGATACCTCTCAAGATCTCTTGATTGGCCCTCTCCGCTTGACCATTGGACTGGGGGTGAGCCACTGATGACACGTCAAGCCGGATGTGCTCACGTTGACAGAACTCCTTCATGGCACCCTTTGACAGATTGGTACCATTGTCTGTTATAATGCTGTGTGGAAAGCCAAACCGGAAGATCACCTTTTTGATGAATTGAACCGCCGTGGCTGCGTCACACTTACTAACTGGCTCTGCCTCCACCCACTTCGTAAACTTATCAACCGCCACCAAAAGATAGGTCTTCTAGTCCTTGGACCTCTTGAAAGGCCCAACCATATCCAGCCCCCAAGTTGCAAACGGCCAGGTGATTGGAATCATCCTCAATTCTTGAGCTGGTACATGAGCGCGCCTTGAGAATTTCTGACAGCCATCACATCTTTTGACCAAGTCCTCGGCATCAGCATGAGCTGTCAACCAATAGAAACCATGACGAAACGCCTTGGCCACCAAAGATTTGAACCGGTGTGGTGACCACAATCTCCTTCGTGGATCTCACGCAAAATTTCACGACCTTCCTCAGGAGACACACAACGTTGAAATGCCCCTGTCACACTGCAATGATGTAACTCTCCATTGATAATAGTCATGGACTTGGACCACCGGGTTATCTGCCTGGCCAAAGTTTCATCCTCTGGTAACTCGCCCCGGTTTATGTACGCCAGATATGGAACCGTCCAATCCGGGATAACATGAAGAGCCGCCACCAACTGAGCCTCCAGATCAGGAAAAGCCAAATCCTCTTCACCAGGGAGCTTGACGGACGGATTATGCAAAACACCCAGGAAGACATTAGGTGGAACCGGTTTACGTTGGGAACCCAGGCGGCTTAAAGCGTCCGCTGCTTCATTCTTCCGCCGGTCCACATGATCCACCTGATAACATTTAAAGTGACCTGCAACAATATTCACCTCACGACGATATGCTGCCATTAGTGGGTCTATGGAATCCCAAGTGCCGGACACTTGTTGAGCCACCAGATCTGAGTCACCAAAGCACTTAACTCGGCTTAGGTTCATCTCCTTAGCCATCCGAAGACCATGGAGTAAAGCCTCATATTCAGCTGCATTGTTAGTGCAAGGGAACATTAAACGGAGAACATAACAAAACTTATCACCTCGTGGGGAAGTTAATACGACTCCGGCCCCCGAGCCCTCCAATTGCCTGGACCCATCAAAATGAATAGTCCAATAAGTGTGATCCGGCTTCTCCTCTGGTGCTTGTAATTCTGTCCAGTCATTGATGAAATCCACAAGTGCCTGAGATTTGATCGCCATTCAGGGTATGTATTTCAACCCGTGAGGCCCGAGCTCGATAGCCCACTTAGCAATCCGACCAGTTGCTTCCATGTTCTGGATTATATCCCCCAAAGGAGCGGAGCTGACCACCGTGATGGGATGACCTTGGAAATACTGCTTAAGCTTCCGGCTTGCCATGAAAACCCCATACACCAATTTTTGGCAATGCGGGTACCTCTGCTTGGACTCAATAAGTACCTCACTGATATAATAAAACGGCCGCTGAACCGGATATTCCTTTCCTGCCTCCTTGCGCTCCACCACAATAGCCACACTAACAGCCCGAGCATTAGCTGCCACATATAGCAACAGTGGTTCTTTGTCCACTGGAGCAGCGAGAATCGGCGGATTAGCCAGCTGCCGCTTTAAGTCCTCAAATGCTTCATTAGCGGCGTCACTCCAGACGAAGTTATCCGTTTTCTTCAGCATCTGGTATAAAGGGATGGCCTTCTCGCCAAGGCGACTGACAAACCGGCTCAACGCGGCAATCCGGCCTGCCAGGCGTTGAACATCATTGATACACTTCGGTTTAGCCAAGGAGGTGATGGCTTTGATCTTTTCCGGATTAGCTTCAATGCCCCTGTTAGACACCAAAAAGCCCAAGAGCTTGCCTGCAGGTACACCAAAGACACACTTGGCCGGATTAAGCATCATTTTATAAACCCGCAGGTTATCAAAGGTTTCCTTCAAGTCATCAATCAATGTCTCTTTCTTCCTTGATTTTACCATAATATCATCCACATAGGCGTGAACATTGCGGCCGATCTGTTTATGCAGACAATTCTGCACACACCGTTGATAAGTCGCCTGGGCACTCTTGAGCCCAAAGGGCATGGACACATAGCAGAAGGCTCCAAAGGGAGTTATGAAGGTTGTCTTCTCCTGGTCCTTAACTGCCATTTTGATCTGATGATAACCAGAATATGCATCCAAAAAGCTTAAACGCTCGCAACCCGCCGTAGCATCAATAATTTGATCAATACGGGGAAGGGCAAAAGGATCTGCTGGACAAGCTTTGTTGAGGTCTGTGTAATCCACACACATACGCCAAGTGCCATTCTTCTTGAGGACCAGCACCGGATTAGCCAACCACTCAGGATGGAATACTTCAACGATAAATCCAGCCGCCAAGAGCCTAGCTACTTCTTCTCCAATAGCTTTGCGCCTTTCTTCATTAAACCGGCAGAGAAACTGCTTGACCGGTTTATACTTGGGATCAACATTGAGAGTGTGCTCAGCGAGTTCTCTCGGTACACCTGGCATGTCAGAAGGCTTCCATGCAAAGATGTCCCGATTCTCACGGATGAACTCGATGAGCGTGCTTTCCTATTTCGGATCCAAGTTAGCGTTGATGCTAAACTGCTTGGACGAATCGCCAGGCACGAAGTCAACAAGCTTAGTCTCATCAGCCGATTTAAACTTCAGGGCCGGATCATGCTCTATAGTTGGTTTCTTCAACAAAGTCATATCTGCCGGATCAACATTGTCCTTGTAAAACTTCAACTCTTCTGTTGCACAAACCGACTCAGCACAAGCCGCATCATCCACATCCAGCATCTCCATGGCCATCTCATAGCTTTCAACCCATGTTTTGGGGGATAAATTGGCGGTGTAATTCGGCACCTTGCGCGGACCCTTGAAATCCTTGGGCAGGCGCACATTGCGCAACGCTGGGACAAGACATGGTACTCCCAAAGAACTAGAGGTAACTCCTGGTTCCACCGATGTGGTTGGACGAACCGGAGTAAGCTGACGGGCTTCATGTTGCGCCGCTAACTCGGCCTCTCTGCGTGCCCGAGCCCGGTCCACCACCTCCTGAGCATCACCAGCACCACCCGCCGGGTTATTGCCACGGGGCGGATCACGGTTCCACGCATTGCTTGACACTGCCGGTTCATCCATACGCCTGCTGTAACTCCAGCTTGGATGGGGAGTGGAATGAATCCGATCGCGACTATATGAATAAGCCTCCTGTTGAAGCAAGGCTGTCTGAAGAAGCTCCTTAACCCGACGCGTCTCGACCGCCGCTGGAGAATCGCCTTCGATCGGGATGGCCGCCAGCCGTGAAGCGGCAATGACAATGTTGTCCATCGGGTTAGAGTAATGACCAGGCGGCGTGGGGACATGCGGTGTTACAATGTTGTTCTGACGAGGCGGATCCGCCAAACGTGGCTGAACCGGCGCCCCTGCTCCAGGTGCCTCCGCCCGGTTTACCACCGGCGGATTACTAGTCCCTGCTCCTGGGGTGTTAAAGAGATTTCTAGCGTCATAAACCGGCGGCAGGCGAGATCGGTGCCTCCTCTTCAGGACTTCGTTCGACGCACTCTGATCTAGCATAATCCGGTAAGCTTGTGCATCCAAAGCGGCCCACTCCGCGGCTATCCTGGTATCCTCAGCTGCTAAGTCGGCTTTCGCCTGGGTGATCTGATCTTTCACTTTCGTGATTTCCGCATTGTGTGCATCCTGATCCGCCGGGTTAACCTCCGCCATCAGCGTTGCCAACGCGTTAAACAAATCAGATAGAACATGAGTTGGCGGTCGCACAGGGCCTCCTGCCCCGGCCGCTGCCGCCGCTGTCGATCTGGAAATCATCGGCGCTGCGGTCGAAGAGTGGAGCACCGGTTGCGTGCCGGCCATGAAGATCGCAACCCAGTTTGGCAGATCAAAGGGGTCCGGAATACTGTCGCCATCGGAACATCCCCAATCCGGCCATCTTATAACTGATATAACGACTCGGTTTCTCCGGTCGATGACTCGTCGCCGGAATAAACGACGGTCTCACCACCAGATTCTGATCTATCCTAATATTCCCCTCCATGGATACCCTCCACGAAGGCGCACTTCATGACAGGCTTGACCCGGGCAGATCTCGCACGCTGAGCCGTTTCGACGAGGTCGGTGCAGATGTCCGGCTCAGGGCCCGGTTCGCCGATCTTGCCAATGAAAACGTGTATGCCACCAAAGGGGACCCGGTACCCGTACTCGCTTGAGCCGGCCTCGGGGTCCCAGCCTGCATCATCGATATAGAGCTTGCCGCGACGACTCTTGGTCATCCGTCCCACAGCGTAACCCTTGAGTCCTTCGAAGTTACCCTCCAAGAACTTGAAACCATCGTGTGATAGCCCCACGGTGGGCGCCAATCTTGAGTTATCTAGTCCCTTATCATACTTTTCTGTGAACCCGTAAGCCACCGTAATAGCCACCCTGTTAGAGATGACATTTAAGAAACCCCAAAGTCCACAAAGCAAGTATGAAGGAAATCGATACTCTCATGGTCTAAGGAATTATGCAAATGTTTAACTAGCTCTGTGTTATAAACCATTGACTTATGACGAATGTGTCTAATAGCATAACAACAATTCGGTCGATTCAACACAAGTGTTCTTCTAACATTGTGTCCTCAAAGTTGTCGGCATACTCATGCCCATGATCAGGAAAACATAACCATAATGCAACACTTGAGCTAGTCTTAGAGGCACGACTAGGAATACATTTTACCGTTTATTATTCCACACATGCTATGGGTTTTCCTCTGATCCTTTATGGATATACGGGCTCAAGGACCATAGCAATTATAGCACAAAACATAAACATTAATTACAAACTTGGAGATAAATAATAGTTGTTATTATTGTCTCTAGGGCATTTCTCATGCACACCCCTCCAACCCTAGCCGCACCAAAATTGGACTTGGTGGCCAAGGCTAAGGAGGGGGCGCCACCTATATGGGCTTTAAGACCCATCTTGATGCCCCCTAATAGTCCTAGCCTATTTTGGGCAGACCATGGCACCTAAAATAATTCCAGGGGCTCCCGGTAAGTCTTGGAGCCCCTCTACATAATTATTTACCGTCTTGGAACTTTTCCACCTATACGGTTTTGTCGGATCACGGGTTCTGGCAAAACCCTTAAGGTTCGAACACTGGGGTGCGCGCGAAGTTCTTTCCCTACCGATCCATGCCCTAGCTCTCTAAGATCTCGCGGACGAACTCGCAACACAAAGACACAAGATTTATACTGGTTCGGGCCACCATTGTGGTGTAATACCCTACTCCAGTGTGGTGGTGGTGGATTGCCTCTTGGGCTGATGATGAACAGTACAAGGGGAAGAACAGCCTCCTGAGATTGAGGTGTTCTTGTGCTTGACGGACTTGCGTGCGTGAGAGGCCTATGAATCCGATGCCTCTACTGTGGTGGCTAGTTCTACTTATATAGGCCCTGGTCCTCTCCCCAAATATTGAGCGGGAAGGGAGCCAACAACGGCCAATTTGAAAGGGGACAGCTAGTACAGCTTATCCTGACAAAAGTAGTCTTCGCCTACAAAAGGCTCTGGTGGTGACGCCGTCTTGGGCTCCATGGTGACCTCCGTCTTGCTGTCCTGCTGGTCTTGGTCGTGTTGCACCGATATGGAAACCTTTCCTTGATGCCTCGGTACTCCGCGCCTGCGCTTGCCCCCTTGGCACCAAAGAGGAAACAAGGACGCTGCACGCGCTGGCGCAGTCTGGTCTCGATCGTCATGGCTCACGTCACGAGGTCCTCGCGAGGTTTGCCTTGCCTTGATCTCTCTGCCCCTCGTGAGCCTGCCTGGCGAGGCCGCTCCTGAGGAGGTCTTGGGTCGACCGCCTCGCGAGGGTCTTGAATGCCTTGTTGATGAAGATGGGCCGCGCAGGCCGGCTCGCTCAGCCACGCCGTGGGCCGCAGGCAGGCAAGTCTGGGGACCCCCGTTCCCAGAACGCCGACAGTAGCCCCCGAGCCCAAGGCGCGCTCGGGCTTGGCTTTGAGGCGAAGCCAAAGGTCAAGCGCGGGGCGCTGCGGGCCCTAAAATCCTGCGGCCTTGGTCGACGCGTGGCAGTTGATTGGACGTGGGCGTCTCCGCTTCCCCACGCTGCCTTGGAATCCGCCTGGCTATGCGGCCCCCGCAACTTTCGCAGTTACTCTTCCATCGCCCACGCCTTGCTTCCCCAATCCCTCTGCTTTCTGGAGACTTTGCTCCCCCTCTCCAATCTGACCTGTGCCCTGCCCGCTTCGTCGCCATGGCGCCGAAACAAGCAGACAAGGGGAAGAAGCCCCTGTCTTCGCCAAGTGCGCCTCCGGCCATCGAGCCTGTGGTCGGCCGATCCTTGGTGCTCAACGATGAGGCCATGGACAAGGTGCGTCCAATGCTCGCTTCCAGCTTCAACGAGTGGGGGGAGACGGTGGCTTGGCCTGCGTCTCGCGCTCGCATTGCCCGGGGGGCAACCGAGGTCCCAATCTTCATCGATGCCCTTTGGGCTGGCCTGATTCCTCCTTTCTCCGCCTTCTTCAACGTGGTGCTTGAACATTATCAGATCCACATGCTGCATCTCGACCCTCAATCCGTGACTCTCCTTGCCGTCTTTTCCTTTGTGTGTGAAGCCATGGTGGGCATCGCTCCTTCTATGGCCCTCTTCCGCCATTTCTTCTCATTACATCTGATTGACCCTCGGCAAAGCTCGGGGTGCGTGAGTTTCCAGGCCGTGGCCACGACAGCGGGCTCGGTGATCGACTTCGAGCTTCCTCCATCCACGAGCGAGTTTCGGACACGGTGGGTGTTTGTCGATGCCGGCGTGCTCAGCCCCCTGCTCCACACCCCGTCAGCGCCTGCCGTTTCTCACCCCGGCTGGGGCCACGAGAGGCTCGCGAGCCCCCGTCTTGTCCCCGTCTAGCTCAGGCTGAGGAGGTTGAAGGACCGTGGCGTGATCGCGCCCATGGTTGTGAAGGAGTTCGTCAAGCGCCGGGCCGCTCCGCTTCAGCGCCATTCTCGCCCGATGTGGACCTTGCTCAGTAGTCAGGATCATATGAGGTTCTAGGAGTCCGGGCTCCCCTTGGGACGCCGCAAATGGTGCTCGAGGTCCTGACAGGTGTCCCTTCGTCAGATGACTTGCCTGGGAAGAACTGTCTGTTGTACCGCTGCAAGAACAAGGCTGAATTTGCAGGGAGCATGCCTCCCTTTGACGAGTGGGGACTGCGTCCGGACGGCCTGGTGGGGTCCCACGAGAACCCTTTCAACATGGTTCCCTTCCTCGTCGTCAGCGCCGAGCTCGTCCCTGATGTGGGTGCAGGGGGACGAGTGTCGGCGGAGGCTGGCGGCACGAGTGCTGATGTGCAGACGCCGCTTGGGGCTCCTGGGGCGTCGTCCTCAGGAACCCGTGATCCTGGGACGTTGGTCGCTGAGAGGATCCAGCACGCGGCTCCCGAGGCCGAAACCCCGGATGCCTCGGGAGGTCGCGGTGAGACGGCGCCCGACTGTTCTCCGCAGCCAGGCACCCCTGAAGTTGTTCTCTCGAGCACTTCTCCGGCTGCACCCCGTACTGGGCGCCACGTTCAGCGCTTCGATCGGCTTTGTGTGGACTTCGAGGAACTCCACAAGAGGAAAGGATCTCCGAGCGGCAGTGGTATCTTCGGGCCATTGAAGCGACGAAAGTACATCGCCGTCGACGAGTAAGTACTGCACCTTGTGATCTCTTGATTGCTGCTTTCCTTCCTGATGCTGGCTCTTCAGGACCCCTTCTGCCAGGGCCGTTGAGTCCCCCGAGAGGCAATCCCTGCCTTCCTCGGCACCCCCATCGGCCTTGAGCATCCTGAGCCTGCATGCCGCGCCTGTAGCTGGGCCGGCCGAGGGGGTGCACTCGCCTCCATGGCGCTTTGAATCTGCGGCTCCGTTGCCCTTCCTCCATGGTTTGGCTTGGAGCTTGGCGGGTGTTCCCCAGACTCCTCCTCTGGTCATGGACAGCAACTGGTTGGCTTCGGCCTTCAGCTCCTCCTCAAGCAGCGGGCCCCGACTGGCCGGGGCCCCTCGTGAGGTCGGGCCGGCACCTGGAGTGGCACCCGCCCCCAGCCCCCTGCTGAGAGGGGGTGTGCCGCTTCACGTCCCCCCTGCAGCCCCCGTGGCGGAGGACGAGGTGGGGCGTGCGTTGGAGTCCGAGCGCGGGCGGAGCGTCGTTCGTCATGAGCTCTTCCAGAAGGCGATGGGCGCGATGAGCCGACTCGGTGAAGAACTCGCGGGTGTCGACTCGCGCCTTGAGGCTGAGGGTCTTCGGCTGGTGGAGGAACGTCGTAAGATGAGGGTAGCCATCAACCTTGGCCGCTACCAGCGTGATCTTGACAATGTGAAGGTTGAGGCGTCCCTCAAGGTTTCCCGTGAGGCTTGCTCCCGAGCCTTGGAGGAGGCTCGCGAGGCTGACCGCCGTTGCGAGGCTGCGGAGAAGTGCGCATGGGAGCTCCAAGCCTGGAGTGCGTCCCTCGAGCGTCAAGTGGAGGCGCGCAGAGCCGCCCTTGCGTCGCTGAGGGGGACGCCTGCCGAGGAAGAGGAGGTCCGGAAGCGCGAGGAGGCGTTGGCTCTGGAAGCCGTGGAGCGTTGCCTCGAGCTTGAGCAACTGGAGGCGAGGGAGCGTCAAGTTGCCCAAGCGGAAGATGTCGTCGGGGCTCGCGAGGCCAAGGTCCAGGAGGAAGTCGACCGCCGAGTACCCGAGGTTCGCGCGGATCTTGAAGGTTGGCACGACCTGAAGCTGAAGCTTGCAGGAACTGAGGCAGCGGGCAGGACCGCTGCTCTTAGGCCTAGGTTAGATGAGGCGGAGAGGCGTGAGGAGGCCACGGCTGCTGACCTGGTCACGGCGCAGGCGGACCTGTCCACCGCCCACGCCGAGCTGCTTTATCTTCAGAAACGGGTTGATGATGCCGAGGCCGCCACGCGGCAAAACAAGGAGGAAGTGCTTCAACGGCGGACGCTGGAGCGCAAGCATGCCCCCATGCTTCAGGACCTCCGGAACAGGGCTAATACCGCCCTGGGCTACATCTGTGAAGAGAATGCACCGCACCCCCACTCGAATGACTACGCCAGTCACCTGAACTTCTTCACCAACGTGGTGACGCGCCTGGAAGCCCGGTTTGATAGGGCTGGCCAGCTTGTGGAAGAGAGAAGCTAGGGCCAGCTCGGGCGCGCGTTCTCCCGTGTCTTCAGCCATCTTCAGAACTCCTTCCCCGACTTCGACTTCGACGCCGCCATTGCCCCTGTACCGCAGGCCATCCGCGGTGACCTGGCGCGGTGGGTGGAGGACAACGTGGACGCGCTGGTCAGGGCCTTCACTTCCGAAGATGAAGCGGTGGTAGTCGCGGTAGATGAAGGTGACATGGTCAACGATGGTGATGGAGGCATAGCCGAAGGCGGCGACGTTGCCGGCGAAGACAACGACATCGCGAGCGACGCGTCTGAAGGCGATGCGGCGTGCGACATATCTGGCTGATCCTAGGTTCCCCTTGCTGTTTTATCCTGTATGCAAAAACTCGGGCGTGGCCCTTAAATATTGTGAGAGCATTTTGAGAGGGGGAGCCCCTCGTGTAAACAAACCGCTGCATTTTTTCTCTTATGTCAAACCGAGTGTGCGCCTTCGCGAAATCGTGAATCTGGCGGCTAGTTCCCATCGTGGCTTACCTTAGCCGGGGCGGGTCGTGAACCGAATGGTGAGGTCATGAGCTTTCAGGACTCCTGGAGAGCTCGTCAGTCCACCCGAGGGGGCCTCGTGAGAGGCGAGCACCATCTGCGGCGTCAGCGTGCGCGCGCGGTGCGCGTGTGCCCTGCCCAATCCAGCTCGTGAGGGGCTCGTGAGTGGAAGGCGTGGTGCGTGAGTCCAAAATAAGGTGAGAACTAGATAACGAGAAATCGCTTCGAACGAGAAAAGGCACCCCCCAGCGAGCATCAATGAAAACACAACTTCAACTTAAATCCAAATCCAAAGGGCAAGGCTACAGAAAAGGGGTTCAAAGCAAATGGCTGCGTCCGGCACCTAGTCTAGTCTTCTTGTCTTCAAGTCTTCTCACCAGTGCGGAGCTAAGTGCTGCCACCAGGCGTGGGAGGGAGCCCCTGAGGCCCGAGGGCGGCTCTCCGGAGAATCCGGGGCGTGTACAGCCCCACTCATTATTACGTGAGAGTGTCACGGGTGGCGATCTTCACAGGCACTGGGCCTTCTTCACAGGTACCGGCCTTGCTTCATATCGCCAGACGAGGGCCCCGCCTTGCGCCACCCTCGACCACCTTTGAGCCGACCAGCAACCAGGACGGCACAAAGGGGGCAAAGGGGACGCCAGGGGCGCCCTCGGCGACCACGGGTCCTCTGCCGGGGGTAGGCTTTTCAGCACCTCCCCAGCAGAGGGCCTACCTCCAGGGGGACATTGCTCCATGCGACGCGGCGAGGGATCTGGCTCCCGGCTCCTCTCCTGATGCTCCCAGCGCGATCCTCCTGGCGGGAGGGAGGTCGCTGAGCTGGGGCCACCAGCTGCTGCGGTGACCTGATTCTCCTGCGACCCATGGTTAGCGTAATCTTGCTCCTGAGGGATTAGTGGTACCCTGCATCTGTTGTCGACGGCGCGGTTGGCGGGGCTCTCCGGCGGCTCCTGGAAGGCTTCAACTCCTAATGCCTCCTCCTCCCAACCTGGCCCGAGAAACGAGCCAGGGTCGTCCTCCGGCGTGTACTCCTGGTCCATCATGTGGGGCGCATAGGCTTCCGGGGCCGTTACTCCAAACACCTCACCGTAGTGCCCCACACTCCACGTCGCCCGGCCCAGCGCGGCGTCCGGAGGATGATAGCGCGACGCCTCGCTGGGGCCATGGGGGGCAACGCTCGTGCCCATGCTCATCGGAGGCGGCGTGGGGGGCAACGGGGCCCCCAGCGCCGCCGGCCGTCCTGGTGTCGATAAAGCCCCCAGGCGCACCCGAGGGCGCGTGGTTGCGGCGACGCCCGCCGTGAGATCCCATAGTGGCCTGAGAAGGAAGCAGATAGCAGAAGGGCGGCACTCCCGACGCCGCCGCATCCAGAAGCTCGGCGACGCGTTCCAGCAGTGCATCCCGGCCACTCTCCATCAGTCGGCACCGCAGCAACTCCCGCGCCACCGTGAGCACAGCCTGCATGTTCGCCTGCTCCCGCCGTGTGTGCGGCACCGTTGCTGCGGCGTGGCTTGCAGCCCTTGCAGCGGCTCGCGCTTGTCGTGGAGTTAGGGTGGACGGCGCCCCGCCACGCCGCCCGCGCCCTGCGGCGTTAGGCGGCGCTCGGGCCACCTGGAGCGTGGGGTTGAGGTCTTCGTGGGCGGGCGGCACCGCCCGGGCGGCTAGGCTGCCCAGCGGTCGGAGTCAGCCCTCGGGTCGCCGGACATCGGGGCCACAGAGCATCGGTGGGTCGATTGGTGGGGAAGAGGCTCCGGAGCACCCCTACCTGGCGCGCCAAATGTTGGATCACGGGTTCCGGCAAAACCCTTAAGGTTCTAACACTGGGGTGTGCGCGAAGTTCTTTCCCTACCGATCCACGCCCTAGCTCTCTAAGATCTCGCGGACGAACTCGACGAACTCGTAACACAAAGACACAAGATTTATACTGGTTTGGGCCACCGTTGTGGTGTAATACCCTACTCCAGTGTGGTGGTGGTGGATTGCCTCTTGGGCTGATGATGAACAGTACAAGGGGAAGAACAGCCTCCTGAGGTTGAGGTGTTCTTGTGCTTGACGGACTTGCGTGGGTGAGAGGCCTATGAATCCGATGCCTCTACTGTGGTGGCTAGTTCTACTTATATAGGCCCTGGTCCTCTCCCCAAATATTGAGCGGGAAGGGAGCCAACAACGGCCAATTTGAAAGGGGACAGCTAGTACAGCTTATCCTGACAAAAGTAGTCTTCGCCCGCAAAAGGCTCTGGTGGTGACGTCGTCTTGGGCTCCATGGTGACCTCCATCTTGCCGTCCTGCTGGTCTTGGTCTCGTTGCACCGATATGGAAACCTGTCCTTGATGCCTCGGTACTCCGCGCCTGTGCTTGCCCTCTTGGCACCAAAGAGGAAACAAGGACGATGCGCGCGCTGGCGCCCGCCTGGTCTCGATCGTCATGGCTCACGTCACGAGGTCCTCGCGAGGTTTGCCTTGCCTTGATCTCTCCGCCCCTCATGAGCCTGCCTGGCGAGGCCGCTCCTGAGGAGGTCTTTGGTCGTCCGCCTCGCGAGGCTTGGCCCCTCGCGATGGTCTTGAATGCCTTGTTGATGAAGATGGGCCGCGCAGGCCTGCTCGCTCAGCCACGCCGTGGGCCGCAGGCAGGCAAGTCTGGGGACCCCCGTTCCCAGAACGCCGACAGGTTTTCTCCAAAATGCTTCCGGTTTCCCCAAAACACTATCGTCTCTCTCTGGAAACAATTTATATCATCTCCGAATTTTAGTGATATTCTCTCAAACTCCTAACTCCAATAGTATTCAACAAGTCATAAACCCTTAAGCGTGTGACCCTACAGGTTCAGTGAAATATAGACATGACCGAAACACATTTCGTTCAATGATTAATAGCGAAATTTGGGACGTCCATATTGATCCCTATATTCACACAAATGGTTATCGAGTGAACCTGTAGCTACCATATGCTATATCTTTTGATTCATGATACTTTACGTAACCCGAGGTGAGATATATAGGCATCCCATGAATCAAACACATGATCACTATGACATCTCCTCGTTACCGGTTTGTTCTCTTTTCTCGTTCTCGTGTTTTGGCATCCCCGTGAGAAAGTCACATTGTGTCTGGTTGGGCGATGATGAATGTCGTCACACTGAGAGGCCCCTAGGAATATCTCTCCATCACTGAAGGAGCAAATACCAGTCTTGAGCTATCTAGTCTCTTGGCATACGTTTTCGATGAACCTGGAGGTTGTCATTATGATCATCTTGTTGCAGTTGCCGTTAGAAGAACCCCAAAGTGCATCATCTAGTATGTAGTAATTCAATACTCTCATGGTATAAGGAATTATGCATACATTAACTTACCATATTATGGACTATAGACTTGTTACGAAATCAGATGCTAATACGACATACAACTTGGGTCAATTCAACACGAGTATTCTTGTAACATTGTGTCCACAATGTTGTCGGCATCATCGTTACACTTAACTCATGCCTTTTTGATCAGGAAAATAGAACCATGATGCAACACTGAGTTATTCCTAGAGGCAATACCAGGAATCTATATTTACCATTTATAACTCTATACATGCATATGAGTTTTCCTCTGAGCCTCTTGGTTTTCGCAGACTCGAGAACCATAATAGTTATAGCATAGTACATAAACATCAACCATAAACTTGGAATTAAATAATGCATTCTTTATTTCCTCTAGGGCATATTCCAATTTCCAACAATCTGAACAAATTGGAGCAATGTACAGAAGATCCTCACAAATAGCAGGGTTTAGAGATAAAGTGGACATGTGCAACCTTGTCAACCTTGGCTATAGTAGGAGGGGTTGGACTTATGAAAAGAATGTGCCTGGAGGCTCATATTGTCATGTCCTCTTGGACCGAGCCCTTACTGGTACTACCTGGCTCAACATCTTCCCCCATGTAGCACTTTATCAAGAGACGACAGCGGGATCAGATCACTCTCCTATCTGGCTCAAAATGATGGTGCGGGAATCTAGAAGCACTGTGCGATCTTTGTTCCGGTATGAGTTACACTTGGAGAAGCACAGGGGTTCCCGTGACGCACTTGAACAACATTGGAATGACTTCCGAGAGGCCCACTCCATGGCTGACATGAGCAGGAAGTTGTCCATTTTTTCAAGTTCTTTGGCACACTAGTGTGGACAGAATATTGGATATGCAAGGAGATTAAGAAGCTAAAGAAAGAGTTGGAACTTTTGCAAAATACCCCTCATGGTCAGGGACGTCACATGTAGAGACAAAGGTGAATGATCGCCTTGTCAAGCTCTATCACATAGAGGAGATGTTGTGGCGTCAAAGATCATGGATTGAATTGTTAGTTTCTAGAGAAATACAAAAAACATCAACAACGAGCTAGCATGAGAAGAAGAGAAAACAAAAAAATTGTCTCGGCATGATTGCACGACCACGGATGATCCACTGGAGATGGAGGCTCTTGCAACATCCTACAATGAGGTTTTGTTTGAATTTGAAGGCACTGCTGGCATGGAGGATGTAATTGACACGGTCCTGGTCAAGGTGACGAAAGCAATGGATGCTATAAGTTGTTGGGGCCCTATTGCAATGATGAAGCTAAAACCACTCTCTTCCATATGTTCCCCACAATGCACCTGGACCTGACGGCTACCCGACACACTTCTTCCAGTGACACTGGGTCTATGTGGGGAGGAGGTTACGACAATGATCCTTCCTATCTTGAGCAGTGAGATAGAGCATAAACCAAACCATGTTGGTTCTAATTCCTATGGTGAAAGACCCCACTCTGCTTTCTCAATTCAGGCCCATAAGTATCTGAAATGTTTTATGTAAGACTGCTTTGAAGATTATCTCTAATTGCCACAAAGTAATTCTTCATGGGATCCTTTTGAGGAGCAGTCTGCTTTCGTTACAGGGCGGCTTAACACTCATAATATTATCTCGGCTTACGAGTGTCTCCATTTTATGAAGAGAATAAAGCTAAGGAAAATAGATTTTGTGCTATCAAGCTAGACATGATGAAGGCGTATGACCGGGTTGACTGGGATTACTTACAAGCTATTATGACTAAGTTGGGGTTTGCACTAGCTTGGGTTTCTTTGGTAATGAGTTTGGTGAGTTTTGTTACATTCGTTTTTCTATTAATGGAAATAAACTTGAGGAATTCAAGCCTTCTCGAGGAATTCATCAGGGGGGCCCAATTTCTCCATACTTGTCTTTGTTGGCAATGGAAGGCCTATCATGCCTTTTGAAAAGTAAAAGTCAGTCATAGTACCTCAGTGGTATCCAAGTTGCGCAAATGGCCCCGCTGGTTAGCCACTTACTTTTTGTGGATGACAACCTCCTATTTGTTAAAGAAAGTAGATGTGGAGAGGATGATGTCTCCTCTTTGTTGAACAGTTATTGCCAAGGTTCGGGTTAGAGAATAAATTTACCAAAGTCCACTACTTTCTTCAGTAAAGGTTGTCCGGAGTCTGTTAGAAATGAAGTCAAATTTGCTTGAGTTATTCCTAATGAGTCTTTATTTGAGAAATATCTGGCTATGCCTTCTGATGTTGGAAACTGTGAACGTGGAAATTTTAAATATCTGAAGGACCGAGTTTGGAATAAGGTGACAGGATGGATGGAGGAGGTCCTTGGGGGGGGGTCAATTCCCTCATAAAGAAGTTCTGGTTGGCAGCAAAAATGGTGAAAGGAAAAACAAATTGGGTTTCTTGGGAAGAGATGACAACCCCAAAGTAACTTGGTGGTTTGGGATTTAAGGATTTCGAGCTATTTTATCTCGCTCTTCTTGCCTGTTATGCATGGCACATTTTATAGGATATAGACACACTTAGCGCACATATTCTTCAGGTCGGGTACTTCCCTACCTCAAATTTTCTTGAAGCCCAACTGGGTAATTCTCCATCACAGATATGGCGAGCAATCATTGAACGACGGGATGTTCTGGTACAAGCTCTCATCCGCGGAATTGATGATGGGAAAATTACTGATATATGGCATCATAATTGACTTTCGAGCGATTTTAATATGAGGCCAGTTACCAGCATCTCAGACAACCCACCTCAGTGGGTTAGCGAGCTCATCCTTCCCAGTGAGGCTTCATGGAACCGGGATAAAATTATGGAAACTTTCATAACCATTGATGCAGAGGGGATTCTATCCATTCCGTTGTGTACCCGGCAGATGGATGGTTTTTGGTCAACTTTGAGAAGAAGGGGATTTTTATAGTCCGTTAATGCTTGTTGAAATTAAAAATAGACGGGAAGCATGGTTGAAGAAAAGGCCGGGCACATCAAATTACGTTGCAGAACAAAGAAGCTGGTGCTTGTTGTGGAAGGTACAAGTTCCCTCAAAATTGAAAATATTTTTATGGTGCTTGACCCAGCAGTCCCTTCCGACAGCCGATCTTCTTCATCATCGCAATATGTCACCTGGGAGTCAATGCGGTCTTTGTGCTTCAGTTGACCCTTGGAGATATTTACTTTTGGACCGTACGATGTCGAGATGTGTAGGAGGCAATCAACTGAACCCGATGCCCAGAGATGGATCTTCTCATTGATTTTTTGAGGGGTGGATCTTCTCATTGATGGAATCAATCCCGCATGATGATTTTATTTCTATTCTGGGCAAACTATGGGCCATTTGGCATGCTAGGAGGAAGGCCTTACACGAGAATGATTTCCAAAGCCTACAAGGAACACACTTTTTTGTTCAGATATAGTTATCTGCTCTTGAAGTTTGTAAAACTAAGCATCAACCACAACAACAGCCTGCTAACGCACCTGTCCATCATCCTCGATGGATTCCTCCTGCCGAGGGGATAACCAAGATTCGTGTTGATGGCGTTGTGTCTAGATCATCAAGCAGAGGCTCCGTTAGTGCGGTGTGCAGGAACTCGGCGGGTGATTACCTTAGATCCTCGGTGATGGTGTGCCCAAGAACTGTTGATCCAATCGTCCTTTGAAGCCATGGCTTGTTGAGAAGCGCTATCACTTGCATCTGATCTTTATCTGGACCAAGTGGAGATAGCCTCCGATTGCAAAGTAGTGAAGAACCTCTTCTCCGGCAATGAAGGGCTTCATGGCAATATTGCCCGGGAAATCAGAAGAGCTACGACATCTTTCCAGAAGTGCTCCGGCATCTCTGAAGGGAGAACCTCGAATCTCAAGGCACATAGCCTCGCTAAACATTCTCTTAGTCTTACACTTGGACGCCATCTTTGAATCCTTCAGCCCCCCGATTTAAATTGTATCCCGACAAATATTATTAATGAGCAATAAAGCGGCGTGTGTTTAGCCACAAAAAAAAGCTAGTTTAACTCCTAGATCCACCACCACTAGCTGGTGCACGCCGCTTATGCTACCCGCAACAGTGAAGCGGGCGCAAACCAACCTGTGGTTGGATAGTTAGGTGGACAGTGGTATGCCCAGCCCACCAGGGTTCAAGTCATGGTGCTCGTATTTATCCTGGATTATTTCAGGATTTCCGGCAATGCGCGTTCACTGGGAAGAGACGTTCCCATCGACTACGAGGCGCCTATGGTGACTTCATAAAATCTCAAGATGATATGCGTGTTCAATCTCTCGAAGGTGTTCATAGGGGTAGGGTGTGCATATGTGCGTTCATAGAGATGAGTGTATGCGCGTATATATGAGCGCTTGCGTCTGTACTGTGTTAAAAAAACAGTGAAGCGGGCGGGAGACGATGCACGGCGGGGGCGGCCCTTGCGGGACGCGCGGGCGCGGCGGGAGGGAGAGTCCCGTCGTGCGTAAGGCCTTATACAATGGGAGATGCTTAGAGAGGTGCTTAAAAAAATAAACCGAGATTTTCTGAAGCACCGGTGCCTATTTCTACAGAAGAGACGCTTAGTTAAGTGTCTACCCTGTACAAATAAGCACCGGTGCTTAAGGAAAGTCTGGTTTATTTCTCTAAGCACCTCCCCTAAGCATCTTCCATTGTACAAGGCCTGAGCCTGGTGGGGGTCGGGGTGGTGCCAGATCCGGATCGCCGTAACGTACATGCCGTGTGTACTCAGCAGATTATATAGCCACCTGGGCCCGTCCTCAGCAGGTCCATCGACCGTACTAGTAGCTGCTACTTTTTTTTTAGAATTGCTACATATATTTCTCATTGGCGAAATCATCGTCATTTTGTACTGTGCATTAATATGCCACCATAAAATTTACGTTATTAAAAGAATAACGTACTTATTCTGACATCGTCTATGAATGCCCAATAATGATTTCCGTCGTTCACAAGTCGTACGGCAACTATTTCCTCTGAACAAAATGTATGTTCTTTACCCCTCAAAGTTGCACCAACCACAGGAACGAACGATCGAGCTACACGAGAGGACACTGTTCTTCTTACAAGCGTCGCCTGCACTTGCACAGTCGCAATGTTGCATGGCTGATGATGGCAGCCGCTGCCACAATTACACGGGCATTCCCGGTGGAATTTAGGCGCAGGTGCACGAACTACTAATCACACAAGCCCAGATCGCCGCTGACCGCTCCCATGTCCATGTGCCCTCACCTGCATGCCACCGCCGACATTGATATCCACACAAAACGCGGCAGCAATTCACGTCGCCCACCGCCTAGTAGGGCCGCAGGCCCGGCTCCTCCGCCTTGGCCGCCGCGGTGGTCACCGCGACACCGACGGGCATCCTGGCCCGGTGCTCGGTGCGGCCGAGCTGGCCGGGGCCTCCGCGCCCGCCGCCAGCACCGACGCCCGCTGCCGCGGCCGCCGCCGCACTGCGCATCCGGCCCTTGCCGAGGTGGTGCTCGCAGAGGGAGTAGCCGACCAGCGTCGGCTGGCTGCAGCGCCACCCGCGCCCGTTCACGCGGCTGCACCGCGACCCCTCCATCAGCACCGCCGGGCCGCGCCGCTTCTTGGCCCCGCCAGCCGCGCCGCCGCTGCCATTCTTCTCCTCCTTGACGGCCGACAACGCCGCCACGCCATTCGTGACCGGATCTTCCACCTTCACCGCCCGCTCGCCGGCGCCCGTGCATGCCACGTCCAGCTTCCAGCCGCCGCCGCCGCCGCCGCCATGGCCATTGCTGCTGCAGGTGCAAAAAAACACATCATCTTTCGCACAAACAACCCCCGGATTAACTAACAGCACCGATCAAGACGTGACTGACGAAACAGGTAGTAGGTGGCGAGCCATGATGGCAATGCGCACTAGAGGCCAAGGCCGCCGGATCGCACAACAAAACAACGGCCAAACGAACAGGCTGTGATCGAGATCAGCAAAGGAAACCAAACAAATCCACGACCGAGACGGCAACAAGACGAGGCGCCTATGTATGATTATGGGGCGGGCGGACGGATGGGAGAAGAGAACATGCCCACAGGGCCGTCTTGTCCGACAGGCAGGTGCAGTGCGTGCACTAAAATAATAGTTGGATCCGGCCATGCCATGCCTAGACTCATATGGGTCAAGCTGGCATGGCCACTATCAAACAGTGGAGGAACACAGAGGGAAAGATACTAACAGAAGGAAAAACAATCCATTTCCTAGTCAAAATTCACAAAGCTGTCATCTTTCTCTCCCATGTAGGAGTGTATGTCTTTCTGCACTTGTTTAATCGAAGAATCCATACCTCCTGCGAGCATCACCATCTCCCTGCTCCGCCGCCGCGCCCTGGCCCTCGACTGCATTGTCCTGAAACCCAGCCGGCAAAAGCAACAGAAAACATTCAGATGTGACTAAAGAGAACGTCCAGATCTAGGCGCCTGCACCGTGGGTGCAACCGCAAGATCGAACGAGCGTTTCCTAGGAACAAGCCGAATCAAGAAAGAGACACGGCGCACCTGCGGCAATGCCAGGCGCCTGGCGGCGGCGGGCTTGCGGCCGAGATCCGCATTGGCATGCAGATGCGGCGGCCTCGCCCGCCCCTCCTCCTCGTCGCCGCCCCCGCCGGGGCCGCGCTCCTCCGCGTTCCGCGGGGTCTGGTGCGCGGATGTGGACGGATCTGCGCGGTACTGCTGCTGGTGGTGCAGCAGGGCGGCGGCGTAGGGGGACGGCTGCTGCGGCCTCCTCCTGATCCTCATCGACGGGGGAGGAGATGGGGACGGAGGGAGGGAGGAGGCAGCGACGGAGGAGGAGGAGGAGATTTGGGGAGGGTGCAAATTAAAGAAGGGAGGCTTTTGGGGTGCTGGCTTGCTTCCTATGCCTCATCATCGTCTTGCCCTTGCTCGCATTTATTTATGGGAGGCCAGTAAATATACGGGAGTAGAATAGTGGTAGACGGTGCAGTTTTCAGCACTGCCTGCTGTCTGGCTTTGGCTCGGCATGCAGCACGTGCCGCCGGTGGCATCCGGGGCGCCGGCGGCCGTCGGATCGGGGGGACGGGCGGCGGGGATCGGGGGATCGGCGGGCATGGACCGATCTGGTCTTGATCGCGCCGTGGTGGATGGATCGGTGGCATGAGAGCTCGGGAAGGGTGAGGCGAGGGGAGTGGGTGGTGCAACTGGCTTTGCCAATTGCGCAGGTTGGATGGCCCATGTGGGTTTTTGGACCCGTTCGGAGGAATTTAAGCTGCCCATATGCCTAAAATGTTCGTAGTGTAGTTTGTCGGTTCAATGGAAATGTTGTGTGATCAAATATTTCTCTTGAACGACAATCAAAGACGCTCACATACACTCATCCTATAAACGCACGCACACACATTTTATTTTTATGAGCACCTTCAAAATACCGAGCCAACATAACTTCTTCAGATTGACGAAGACCAGTCAACGGGAATGTCTCCTCCTAGTGAACGAACATTGCCGAAAAGTGTAAAATAAATCCAAAAAAACGCGTACAACAGTGTCAAGCCTAGCAATGGAATCCTGGTGGGCTATTTCCACCACAAGGAACTTAACCATCTCAGTTCACGTGATCTAATACTATCAAGAAAACACGAAGGCTTACTGATTTGACTGGACTTGGAATGCAATATCGTCATTTTTCAGTCAGCTTTTCAAATACACTATGTGTATGGACAAATGACATGTTCAATTAAAACACGGAAGTTCACAAAACAATTGACTCCTACAAAATAACCCCCATGTACTAACTATAAAAACCAGGATGGACAGAAGACAAGGGGGAATGATCAAATATTATCATGACAACGCAGAGTTTTATTAATTTGGTTAGCCTCGGAATTCAACTGTATCTCTTTTCAATCGGGCCCCGAGTCTCAAATATGTGTAAGGTCAAAGGATGAGTTCAGGGCATGCATGGAAATTTCACACAAAACGGTTCAACTCTCCAGAGAAAACTCCACGTACTAAACATAGGTAACTGAAACGGGGAGGAGAACGGTGTTTGTTTGCCATAAGCAAGCTCAACACACCTAGACTTCGATCATTGCTCTCGAGCATGGTTGGGAGCAATGTCAAATGGGTTAACAATTCGTCCGGCTACCGCAACTCATTAGACTAGGATGAGGGGGGGATACCAATGGCCTAGGTTAGAGAACTACATTCGGGGCGTGAAAGACATACTTTCAAGGCAAAGGGGGCATAGCTGTAAGTTGAGTTCATGAATGATCCAACATGTGTGGTTAGAGATGGCATTCATGATGGTGCATGTGATAAAATCCAATTTTGGTGAGATAAAATTAGCTACTTTAGCCATTCATTTATTTGCATTTTTCATAACAAACAACAATGAAAAATTGTCACAAAAATTGTGTGTGCATACATAAAGTACTCCAACATTTCAGCACACGATTTTGTTCCATTTTTCAGAATTCATAGATCATTTGTTAATATTCCAAAAGCTAGGCGCATATGACATGAGTTCCAGGACTATACCATTATTCTCATAAGTAAATGACCACACACGTGGAGCTTGCTCGGAAGGCGCGAGCACCAACCCCTATTCATAAACTGTATCGACCTAGCGACAAAGAGTTTTGAGCTCAATGTGGCCTCCTCCTTCCATGTTGATGCCAGTAGTGGGGCTCTCGGTGATGTTCTTCGTGACTCGGCTAATGGCTTTATGGCGGTAGCATGCGGAGACAAGCAACAAGTCCTCGACGTTCTTTCGTTGGAAGTTGAAGCGGTTCTGGTGGGTCTCCTGCTATCAGAAGAATGGGCATCCACTAGCTTGTGGTGGAGGGGCGACTCTTTGGAGATTGTCTAGGCTATCCAGAATCCGTTGGAGTATCGAGCTTTAGGTGCGATGGTGACCGATGACGGTCAAAACTTGATGAGTAGCTTCGTCAAGGCAACTATATTGGACTGTGGGTGATAATCAAATGAGGTGTCACATGAACTTGCTCGTTTTGTTTCATTGAGAGATCTGTGAAGTCTTGAGGGATCATCGCCCTAATTTCGTGGTTCCATTTCTTGTAAGGAACATGTTAATTGTTTAAATGAAGTTACCAAACTTATAAAAAAACAAATGACACCTACTTCTGCTTCGGTGACAACAAACTTTTGTTACAAAAGGCCAAAATTATTATGGTAGCATTGGACAACAACCAAGAGAAGGGATATAGACATCGACTACTGCATGACGCCAATCTTTTCTTAAAGACACCGCATGAGGATTTTGCTAAGTTGGGAGAGAGAGAGAGAGAGAGAGAGAGAGAGGTCGTCTTCTCTTCTTAAGGAAAAATATTTCTTCACACCTAAGAGATAGATATTTTCTTCACTGCACAAGATATCTTCCATTTGTCACATGTTTGCCCATTACATTCAATCGCCTTATTTAGCATATTAAATACGTTGAAATGCAACCTGGACAAAAAAGATAAATTCATGGTCTGGGAGGATGAATAGTATCATGTGTTAAAAAAGTCTCAGATTTGTCTTTTTTGCACAACCCTCATTTCAATGCATTTCGTCCTGAAAATTTACACACTTGTGCACTATGCGTTCATCACTCTGTGTATCTTTTTAGAACTTACTAAAATGTAAAAATATGAATTTTCACAAATTTTGAGTTTTGCATTTGGAGGCCTCCATGGAGCTCGGCCTCCAAAAGCAATTTCCAATTAATCGAGATATTAGTTACTAGGAAGGTAGGAAGAGATGCGAAAATCCATCTCTGCACCCAAGCTCATCTGCACCCGCGCTGACAAAAAAACAAAATAAATACTAGAAAAATTCAAAAAATTCCATTTTTTTTAGTGATGGAAAATTTGATGCAAGAGGTCCGCCCCGATTTTCATACCATTTGGAGATCTGAAAAGCTCTCAGCAAAAATACAAACTGGGGGTCTGTAAAAATGTTTACTGTTCATGTACCGTTTTGGTTCGACTTGTCTTTTTTGCTGAGAGCTGCTCAGATGTCTAAATGACTTGAAATTTGGAGCGGGCCACACGCATCAAATTGTCTACCGCACAATTTTTTTTGGAATTTTTTGAATTTGTTTTGAATTTTTTATGAATTTTTTTCTAACCGGGTGCAGATGAGCCTGGGCACCGAAACGTCCTACTCGAAGAGATGACCCTTTTATAAGTGTCATCTTTTTATACCGATGGTGAGAATTTAGCTGGGGTGAAGGAGAGAGAAAAAGAAACAAACGCCGAAAAAGGTACTCAGTAGGTATATCTCCTGTGTAAAATATATTTGTCACTTATCACATAGTTGCTCATTACTTTTTCTTTTTCTTTTGCAAAAAGGTCAGATCTATTATAAAGATTCACCGGAATTACAAAACACCTCAAATATAAGAAAAATTACATCGAGGTCCATGGACCACCGAACGACCATTGTCGCCGCCAGAACAAGCTGCCGATGCGCCGCTGTCGCCGCTTCCATACCAGAGCGAACCTGACCATGTCGATGACAGTCGGGAAGTCTTCGTGCACGTCCCCCTAAGGACCAGTGTCCCAGAGCCGCAGTCGTCGCCGTTGAATCCTTGAATCAATCTGAAGAATTTGACACGAAATATCGCCTGCATACACATAGCGAGAAACCCTAACTCCGCCGCCCCGAGGAGCTGGCAGGAATCCACGGCAGAGCTCCGTCTAGTCCATCCCACGAAACGAACTTGAGGAGGATCAGAGCCCGAAAGACTAAGTCGAAGAAGAAGCGCCACCATCCGTCGAAACGCCGCCCCTGCGAGAACTAAAACCCTACCCATCTACTAGCCGGAGATGAGGCACCAGAAATCCCCTCCCCGCCACCGACTGCCGGAGCGGCAGGCAGAGGGGAGGTGAATCGACGGGCTCGCCGGCAAAGATCGAGGGAAGGTAGGATTTCCCTAGTCGCTTTGCAAGAGGGGGAAGGAACTAACCTCACGTCCAGATTAAAGCTAGTTCCTCATTACTTTTAATCACCATATATTACTATACTAATGTGAACATTGACCCGCAAAATAACAATATTAATGTGAACATTCATTAGGTACAAAAGGTAACTTACCATATTCTATTTTATTTCTAGGTTGCCAAAGGTAACTAATTACAAGGAAATTTACTTAGTATTTTTCTTCTCTTGATAAAGTAGTATTAGAGATGCCTTCGGAGGTCCCTCAAAATAAGAAGATGCCCTTAGGGCATCTCCAACGCGGACCCTCAAACCATCCGCATTCGCACAGACCGAGCGTCCGGACGTGTTTTGTCATCCAACGCGGTACTCTATCCGCCCGCTTAGTGGTCCGGGCGTCCTTTTTTCCGTAAGCCGGAAGCAAGCCGGGGGGCTTTGCGGGTGTCCGTATTGTTTCCATGTCCACATCCAACACCCCGGACCCACACAAAACCCTTTACTTCGCCCGCGCCCTTTCCTGTCCGAAGTGGACAGCTGTCGCTCCAGACCTTCAGCGGCGTATTCATGTCGGCCCATAGTGAATGTGACCTCTCACTAGAGCCGACATTGAAGCAGCGACTGCCGAGAGCGCCACCCGCTGTGCGCGTCTTCTTCCCGCATTCAAACGGCATCTGTCCGTCCGCTTCCCTCCATTAAACCAATGTGTTTGCCGAGGAACCTATTCCGACGCCCGCATGCGAGTGCCGCACGTCCTTTTGGCTACCGATCGGCATTAAAAACTCCGTCGTTTGGCGGCTGGCATCCACCCGCTATTTAAACTTGGCCAAGCACCCGTCAACAACCGCATCACAACTTCGCTCCCAGTTCCAACCTCCTCCTCCATGCACCACACCCGCCATGGCCTCAAGCTCCAAAGCCCCGTGGGACGACCTCTTCGGCGAACAGAAGAAGGAGCTCTCCGGCTTTATGGTCACCTGGTAGCCCCCCCCCCCAAGCTAGCCAGATACATGATGGCTTGTCGACGAGCTCTCCGGAGGTCTATGACACGGACGAGCCGGCGCCACCTGAAAGAAATATGCCCTAGAGGCAATAATAAAGTTATTATTTATTTCCTTATTTCATGATAAATGTTTATTATTCATGCTAGAATTGTATTAACCGGAAACATAATACATGTGTGAATACATAGACAAACAGAGTGTCACTAAGGCATAGCCTAGTGGTGGGAAGGGGTTGATGCCTTCCCACCCACCCAGGTTCAAGGCATGGTACTTGAAATTTGGATTTGTTGCACCAATTATACTGTAGAGGGTTCTCTTACAGTCTTTCTGTCAAAAAAAGTATGCCTCTACTTGACTAGCTCGTTAATTAAAGATGGTTATGTTTCCTAAAAATGATTAACGGGATCACATCATTAGGAGAATGATGTGATTGACTTGACCCATTCCGTTAGCTTAGCACTTGATCGTTTAGTATGTTGCTATTGCTTTCTTCATGACTTATACATGTTCCTATGACCATGAGATTATGCAACTCCCGTTTACCGGAGGAACACTTTGTGTGCTACCAAACGTCACAACGTAAATGGGTGATTATAAAGGTGCTCTACAGGTGTCTCCGAAGGTACTTGTTGGGTTGGCGTATTTCGAGATTAGGATTTATCACTCCGATTGTCGGAGAGGTATCTCTGGGCCCACTCAGTAATGCACATCACTATAAGCCTTGCAAGCATTGTAACTAATGAGTTAGTTGCGGGATGATGTATTACGGAATGAGTAAAGAGGCTTGCCGGTAACGAGATTGAACTAGGTATTGAGATACCGATGATCGAATCTCGGGCAAGTAACATACCAATGACAAAGGGAACAACGTATGTTGTTATGCGGTTTGACCGATAAAGATCTTCGTAGAATATGTGGGAGCTAATATCAGCATCCAGGTTCCGCTATTGGTTATTGACCGGAGACGTGTCTCGGTCATGTCTACATGTTGGAAATATTCCCTAGAGGCAATAATAAAATGGTTATTATTATATTTCCTTGTTCATGATAATTGTCTATTGTTCATGCTATAATTGTGTTATCCGGAAATCGTAATACATGTGTGAACACATAGACCATAACATGTCCCTAGTGAGCCTCTAGTTGACTAGCTCGTTGATAAATAGATGGTTACGGTTTCCTGACCATGGACATTGGATGTCATTGATACCGGGATCACATCATTAGGAGAATGATGTGATGGACAAGACCCAATCCTAAGCATAGCACTAGATCGTGTAGTTCATTTGCTAAAGCTGTTCTAATGTCAAGTATCATTTCCTTAGACCATGAGATCGTGCAACTCCCGGATACCGTAGGAATGCTTTGGGTGTACCAAACGTCACAACGTAACTGGGTGGCTATAAAGGTGCACTACAGGTATCTCCGAAAGTGTCTGTTGGGTTGGCACGGATCGAGACTGGGATTTGTCACTCCATATGACGGAGAGGTATCTCTGGGCCCACTCGGCAATGCATCATCATAATGAGCTCAATGTGACTAAGTAGTTAGTCACGGGATCATGCATTACGGAACGAGTAAAGTGACTTGCCGGTAATGAGATTGAACGAGGTATTGGGATACCACCGATCGAATCTCGGGCAAGTAACGTATCGATTGACAAAGGGAATTGTGTACGGGATTGCTTGAATCCTCGACATCGTGGTTCATCCGATGAGATCATCGTGGAACGTGTGGGAGCCAACATGGGTATCCAGATCCCGCTGTTGGTTATTGGCTAGATAGGTGTCTCGGTCATGTCTGCATGATTCCCGAACCCGTAGGGTCTACACACTTAAGGTTCGGTGACGCTAGAGTTGTAGAGATATTAGTATGCGGTTAACCGAAAGTTGTTCGGAGTCCCGGATGAGATTCCGGACGTCACGAGGAGTTTCGGAATGGTCCGGAGGTAAGGATTTATATATAGGAAGTCCAGTTTCGGCCACCGGGAGAGTTTCGGGGGTCACCGGTATTGTACCGGGACCACCGGAAGGGTCCCGGGGGTCCACCGGGTGGGGCCACCTATCCCGGATGGCCCCATGGGCTGAAGTGGCGTGGCAACCAGCCCCTGGTGGGCTGGTGCGCCCCACCCAAGGGCCCAAGGCGCCTAGGGTTGGAAACCCTAGGGGGCCGTTGCCCCCCCCCGAGGGGGCATGCGCCCCCCTGGTTGGAAACCCTAAGGGGCCGTTGCCCCCCAAGGGGCCGCCGCCCCACTCTAGATGGGATATCCAAGGGGGGCATGCGCCCCCCTAGCCCCTATATATAGTGGAGGGGAGGGAGGGCAACCGCACCCTAAGCCCTGGCGCCTCCCTCTCCCTCCCGTGACACCTCTTCCTCCTCCAGTAGCGCTTGGCGAAGCCCTGCTGGAATCCCGCTGCTTCCACCACCACGCCGTCATGCTGCTGGATCTCCATCAACTTCTCCTTCCCCCTTGCTGGATCAAGAAGGAGGAGACGTCTCCGCTCCGTACGTGTGTTGAACGCGGAGGTGCCGTCCGTTCGGCGCTAGGATCATCGGTGATTTGGATCACGACGAGTACGACTCCATCAACCCCGTTCTCTTGAACGCTTTCGCTCGCGATCTACAAGGGTATGTAGATGCACTCCTCTCTCTCTCTCGTTGCTAGATGACTCCATAGATTGATCTTGGTGATGCGTAGAAACATTTTAATTTCTGCAACGATCCCCAACAGTGGCATCATAAGCTAGGTCTATGCGTAGTTTCTATGCACGAGTAGAACACAAGTTGTTGTGGGCGTCGATTTTGTCAATTTACTTGCCGTTACTAGTCTTATCTTGATTCGGCGGCATCGTGGGATGAAGCGGCCTGGACCGACCTTACACGTACGCTTACGTGAGACAGGTTCCACCGACTAACATGCACTAGTTGTATAAGGTGGCTAGCGGGTGTCTGTCTCTCCCACTTTAGTCGGATCGGATTCGATGAAAAGGGTCCTTATGAAGGGTAAATAGAAATTGGCATATCACGTTGTGGTTTTGGCGTAGGTAAGAAACGTTCTTGCTAGAAACCTATAGCAGCCACGTAAAAATTTGCAACAACAATTAGAGGACGTCTAACTTGTTTTTGTAGCATGTGTCATGTGATGTGATATGGCCAGAAGAATGTGATGAATGATATATGTGATGTATGAGATTGATCATGTTCTTGTAATAGGAATCACGACTTGCATGTCGATGAGTATGACAACCGGCAGGAGCCATAGGAGTTGTCTTAATTTATTTATGACCTGCGTGTCAACTGAAACGTCATGTAATTACTTTACTTTATTGCTAACCGTTAGCCATAGTAGTAGAAGTAATAGTTGGCGAGACAACTTCATGAAGACACGATGATGGAGATCATGATGATGGAGATCATGGTGTCATGCCGGTGACGAAGATGATCATGGTGCCCCGAAGATGGAGATCAAAAGGAGCAAAATGATATTGGCCATATCATGTCACTAATTGATTGCATGTGATGTTTATCATGTTTTACATCTTATTTGCTTAGAACGACGGTAGCATAAATAAGATGATCCCTCGCTAAAATTTCAAGTAAGTGTTCCCCCTAACTGTGCACCGTTGCGAAGGTTCGTTGTTCCGAAGCACCACGTGATGATCGGGTGTGATAGGTTCTAACGTTCGCATGCAACGGGTGTAAGCCAGATTTACACACGCAATACACTTAGGTTGACTTGACAAGCCTAGCATGTACAGACATGGCCTCGGAACACAAGAGATCGAAAGGTCGAACATGAGTCATATAGCAGATACGATCAACATGAAGATGTTCACCGATGATGACTAGTTCGTCTCACGTGATGATCGGACACGGCCTAGTTGACTCGGATCATGTATCACTCAGATGACTAGAGGGATGTCTGTCTGAGTGGGAGTTCATTAATAATTTGATTAGATGAACTTAATTATCATGAACTTACTTTAAAATCTTTACAATATGTCTTGTAGATCAAATGGCCCACGCTAATGTCAACCTCAACTTCAACGCGTTCCTAGAGAAAACCAAGCTGAAAGACGATGGTAGCAACTATACGGACTGGGTCCGGAACTTGAGGATCATCCTCATAGCTGCCAAGAAAGCATATGTCCTTGAAGCACCGCTAGGTGAAGCACCCATCCCAGCAAACCAAGACGTTATGAACGCCTGGCAAACTCGTGTTGATGATTACTCCCTGGTTCAGTGCGGCATGCTTTACAGCTTAGAACCGGGGCTCCAAAAGCGTTTCAAGCAGCACGGAGCATATGAGATGTTCCAAGAGCTGAAAATGGTTTTCCAAGCTCATGCCCGGGTCGAGAGATATGAAGTCTCTGACAAGTTCTACAGTTGTAAGATGGAGGAGAATAGTTCCGTCAGCAAACACATACTCAAAATGTCTAGGTTGCACAACCGCTTGTCTCAGCTGGGAGTTAACCTCCCGGATGACGCGGTCATTGACAGAATCCTTCAGTCGCTCCCACCTAGCTACAAGAGCTTTGTGATGAACTTCAATATGTAGGGGATGGAAAAGACCATTCCTGAGTATATTCAATGCTGAAATCAACGGAGGTGGAGATCAAAAAGGAACATCAAGTGTTGATGGTGAATAAAACCACTAAGTTCAAGAAAGGCAAGGGTAAGAAGAACTTCAAGAAAGACGGCAAGGGAGTTGCCGCGCCCGGTAAGCAAGCTGCCGGGAAGAAGATAAAGAATGGACCCAAGCCTGAGACTGAGTGCTTTTATTGCAAGGGAAACGGTCACTGGAAGCGGAACTGCCCCAAGTACTTAGCGGATAAGAAGGCCGGCAATACCAAAGGTATATGTGATATACATGTTATTGATGTGTACCTAACCAGCGCTCGTAGTAGCTCCTGGGTATTTGATACCGGTGTGGTTGCTCATATTTGTAACTCAAAGCAGGAGCTGCGGAATAAGCGAAGACTGGCGACGGACGAGGTGACGATGCGCGTCGGGAATGGTTCCAAGGTCGATGTGATCGTCGTCGGCACGCTATCTCTACATTTACCTACGGGATTAGTTTTAAACCTCAATAATTGTTATTTAGTGCCAGCTTTGAGCATGAACATTGTATTTGGATCTCGTTTGATGCGAGATGGCTACTCATTTAAATCAGAGAATAATGGTTGTTCTATTTATATGAGAGATATGTTTTATGGTCATGCCCCGCTGGTCAATGGTTTATTCTTAATGAATCTCGAACGTGATGTTACACATATTCATAGTGTGAATGCCAAGAAATGTAAGGTTGATAATGATAGTCCCACATACTTGTGGCACTGCCGCCTTGGTCACATTGGTGTCAAACGAATGAAGAAACTCCATGCAGATGGACTTTTGGAGTCTCTTGATTATGAATCATTTGACACGTGCGAACCATGCCTCATGGGCAAAATGACCAAGACTCCGTTCTCCGGAACAATGGAGCGAGCAACCAACTTATTGGAAATCATACATACTGATGTGTGCGGTCCAATGAGCGTTGAGGCTCGCGGTGGCTAACGTTACGTTCTCACCCTCACTGATGACTTGAGTAGATATGGGTATGTCTACTTAATGAAACACAAGTCTGAGACCTTTGAAAAGTTCAAGGAATTTCAGAGTGAGGTTGAGAATCAACGTGACAGGAAAATAAAGTTCTTACGATCAGATCATGGAGGGGAATATTTGAGTCACGAATTTGGCACACACTTAAGGAAATGTGGAATTGTTTCACAACTCACGCCGCCTGGAACACCTCAGCATAATGGTGTGTCCGAACATCGTAATCGCACTCCATTGGATATGGTGCGATCTATGATGTCTCTTACCGATCTACCGCTATCATTCTGGGGTTATGCTTTAAAGACTGCCGCATTCACTTTAAATAGGGCTCCGTCAAAATCCGTTGAGAAGACACCGTATGAATTATGGTTTGGAAAGAAACCTAAGCTGTTGTTTCTTAAAGTTTGGGGATGCGATGCTTATGTCAAGAAACTTCAACCTGAAAAGCTCGAACCCAAGTCGGAAAAATGCGTCTTCATAGGATACCCTAAGGAAACCATTGGGTATACCTTCTACCTCAGATCCGAAGGCAAGATCTTCGTTGCCAAGAACGGGTCCTTTCTGGAGAAAGAGTTTCTCTCGAAAGAAGTAAGTGGGAGGAAAGTGGAACTTGATGAGATGACCCCTCTCGAACTAGAAAGTAGCGCAGCACAAGAAAATGTTTCTGTGCTGCCTGCACCGACTAGAGAGGAGGTTAATGATGACGATCATGATCAAGTTACCACTGAACTTCGTAGGTCCACAAGGACACGTTCCGCACCAGAGTGGTACGGCAACCCTGTCTTGGAAATCATGTTGTTGGACAACAGTGAACCTTCGAACTATGAAGAAGCAATGGCGGGCCCAGATTCCAACAAATGGCTTGAAGCCATGCAATCCGAGATAGGATTCATGTATGAAAACAAAGTATGGACTTTGACAGACTTGCCCGATGATCGACGAGCGATAGAAAATAAATGGATCTTTAAGGAGAAGACGGACGCGGATGGAAATGTTACCATCTATAAAGCTCGACTTGTCGCTAAGGGTTATCGACAAGTTCAAGGAGTTGACTATGATGAGACCTTCTCACCCGTAGCGAAGCTGAAGTCCGTCCGAATCATGTTAGCAATTGCCGCATTCTACGATTATGAAATATGGCAAATGGACGTCAAAACGGCATTCCTTAACGGCTTCCTTAAGGAAGAATTGTATATGATGCAGCCGGAAGGTTTTGTCGATCCTAAGAATGCTGACAAGGTATGCAAGCTCCAGCGCTCAATCTATGGGCTGGTGCAGGCATCTCGGAGTTGGAACATTCGCTTTGATGAGATGATCAAAGCATTTGGGTTTACACAGACTTATGGAGAATCCTGTGTTTACAAGAAAGTGAGTGGGAGCTCTATAGCATTTCTCATATTATATGTGGATGACATACTATTGATGGGAAACGATATAGAATTCTTGGAAAGCATAAAGGCCTACTTGAATAAGTGTTTTTCAATGAAGCACCTTGGAGAAGCTGCTTACATATTAGGCATCAAGATCTATAGAGATAGATCGAGACGCCTCATAGGTCTTTCACAAAGCACATACCTTGATAAGATATTGAAGAAGTTCAATATGGATCAGTCCAAGAAGGGGTTCTTGCCTGTATTGCAAGGTGTGAGATTGAGCACAGCTCAATGCCCGACCATGGCAGAAGATAGAGAAAAGATGAGTGTCATCCCCTATGCCTCGGCCATAGGGTCTATTATGTATGCCATGCTGTGTACCAGACCTGATGTAAACCTTGCCGTAAGTTTGGTAGGAAGGTACCAAAGTAATCCCGGCATGGAACACCGGACAGCGATCAAGAACATCCTGAAGTACCTGGAAAGGACTAAGGATATGTTTCACGTTTATGGAGGTGACGAAGAGCTCGTCGTAAAGGGTTACGTCGATGCTAGCTTCGACATAGATCTGGATGACTCTAAGTCACAAACCGGATACGTGTATATTTTGAATGGTGGATCAGTCAGCTGGTGCAGTTGCAAGCAAAGCGTCGTGGCGGGATCTGCATGTGAAGCAGAGTACATGGCAGCCTCGGAGGCAGCACATGAAGCAATCTGGATGAAGGAGTTCATTGCCGACCTAGGAGTTATTCCTAATGCATCGGGGCCGATGACTCTCTTCTGTGACAACACTGGAGCTATTGCCCTTGCCAAGGAGCCCAGGTTTCACAAGAAGACCAGGCACATCAAGCGTCGCTTCAACTCCATTCGTGAAAATGTTCAAAATGGAGACATGGATATTTGTAAAGTGCATACGGATTTGAATGTCGCAGATCCGTTGACTAAACCTCTTCCACGGGCGAAACATGATCAACACCAGAACTCTATGGGTGTACGATTCATCACAATGTAACTAGATTATTGACTCTAGTGCAAGTGGGAGACTGTTGGAAATATGCCCTAGAGGCAATAATAAAATGGTTATTATTATATTTCCTTGTTCATGATAATTGTCTATTGTTCATGCTATAATTGTGTTATCCGGAAATCGTAATACATGTGTGAACACATAGACCATAACATGTCCCTAGTGAGCCTCTAGTTGACTAGCTCGTTGATAAATAGATGGTTACGGTTTCCTGACCATGGACATTGGATGTCATTGATAACGGGATCACATCATTAGGAGAATGATGTGATGGACAAGACCCAATCCTAAGCATAGCACTAGATCGTGTAGTTCGTTTGCTAAAGCTTTTCTAATGTCAAGTATCATTTCCTTAGACCATAAGATCGTGCAACTCCCGGATACAGTAGGAATGCTTTGGGTGTACCAAACGTCACAACGTAACTGGGTGGCTATAAAGGTGCACTACAGGTATCTCCAAAAGTGTCTGTTGGGTTGGCACGGATCGAGACTGCGATTTTTCACTCCGTATGATGGAGAGGTATCTCTGGGCCCACTCGGTAATGCATCATCATAATGAGCTCAATGTGACTAAGTAGTTAGTCACGGGATCATGCATTACGGAACGAGTAAAGTGACTTGCCGGTAACGAGATAGAACGAGGTATTGGGATACCGACGATCGAATCTCGGGCAAGTAACATACCGATTGACAAAGGGAATTGTGTACGGGATTGCTTGAATCCTCGACATTATGGTTCATCCGATGAGATCATCGTGGAACGTGTGGGAGCCAACATGGGTATCCAGATCCCTCTGTTGGTTATTGGCTAGAGAGGTGTCTCGGTCATGTCTGCATGATTCCCGAACCCGTAAGGTCTACACACTTAAGGTTCGGTGACGCTAGAGTTGTAGAGATATTAGTATGCGGTTAACCGAAAGTTGTTCGGTGTCCCGGATGAGATCCCGGACGCCACGAGGAGTTCCGGAATGGTCCGGAGGTAAAGATTTATATATAGGAAGTCCAGTTTCGGCCACCGGGAGAGTTTCGGGGGTCACCGGTATTGTACCGGGACCACCGGAAGGGTCCCGGGGGTCCACCGGGTGAGGCCACTTATCCCGAAGAGCCCCATGGGCTGAAGTGGCATGGGAACCAGCCCCTGGTGGGCTGGTGGGCCCCACCCAAGGGCCCAAGGCGCCTAGGGTTGGAAACCCTAGGGGGCCGTTCCGCCCCCCCCCCCCCGAGAGGGCATGCGCCCCCCTGGTTGGAAACCCTAAGGGGGCCGTTGCCCCCCGAGGGGCCGCCGCCCCGGGGGCCCCCCCCCTCTAGATGGGATCTCCAAGGGGGGCATGCGCCCCCCTAGCCCCTATATATAGTGGAGGGGAGGGAGGGCAGCCGCACCCTAAGCCCTGGCGCCTCCCTCTCCCTCCCGTGACACCTCTTCCTCCTCCAGTAGCGCTTGGCGAAGCCCTGCTGGAATCCCGCTGCTTCCACGACCACGTCGTCGTGTTGCTGGATCTCCATCAACTTCTCCTTCCCCCTTGCTGGATCAAGAAGGAGGAGACGTCTCCGCTCCGTACGTGTGTTGAACGCGGAGGTGCCGTCCGTTTGGCGCTAGGATCATCGATGATTTGGATCACGACGAGTAAGACTCCATCAACCCCGTTCTCTTGAATGCTTCCGCTCGCGATCTACAAGGGTATGTAGATGCACTCCTCTCTCTCTCATTGCTAGATGACTCCATAGATTGATCTTGGTGATGCGTACAAAATTTTTAATTTCTGCAACGATCCCCAACACTACATTGTTCTCGAACCCGTAGGGTCCGCACGCTTAAAGTTCAATGACGGTTATATTATGAGTTTATGTGTTTTGATGTACTGAAGGTAGTTCGGAGTCCCGGATGAGATCGGGGACATGACGAGGAGTCTCGCAATGGTCAAGACGTAAAGATCGATATATTGGACGACTATATTTGGACATCGGAAAGGTTACGAGTGATTCGGGTATTTTTCGGAGTACCGGAGAGTTACGGGAATTCGCCGGGGAGTATATGGGCCTTATTGGGCTTTAGGGGAAAGAGAGAGGAGAGGCTAGCGCCCCCACCCCAAAGGCCTAGTACGAATTGGACTAGGGGGAGGGATTGCGCCCCCTCCTTCCTTCTCTTCTCTCTCCCCTTTCCTTGACTCCTACTCCTACTACTTGGAAGGGGGGGATTCTACACCCGGTGGGAGTAGGACTCCTCCTAGGGCGCGCCATTGAGAGGGCCGGCCCTCCCCCTCCTCCACTCCTTTATATACGGGGAGGGGGGCATCCCTTGGAGACACAACAATTGATCATTGATCTTTTAGCCGTGTGCGGTGCCCCCTCCACAATAGTCCACCTCGATAATATCGTAGCGGTGCTTAGGCGAAGCCCTGCATCGGTAGAACATCATCATCGTCACCACGCCGTCGTGCTGACGAAACTCTCCCTCAACACTCGGCTGGATCGGAGTTTGAGGGACGTCATTGAGCTGAACGTGTGCTGAACTCGGAGGTGCCGTGCGTTCGGTACTTGATCGGTCGGATCGTGAAGACGTACGACTACATCAACCGCGTTGTGCTAACGCTTCCGCTTTCGGTCTATGAGGGTACGTGGACAACACTCTCCCCTCTCGTTGCTATGCATCACCATGATCTTGTGTGTGCGTAGGAAATTTTTTGAAATTACTATGTTCCCCAACAGTGGTATCCGAACCTGGTTTTATGCGTAGATGTCATATGCACGAGTAGAACACAAGTGAGTTGTGGGCGATACAAGTCATACTGCTTACCAGCATGTCATACTTTGGTTCGGCGGTATTGTTGGATGAAGCGGCCCGGACCGACATGACGCGTATGCTTACGCGAGACCGGTTCTACCGCCGTGCTTTGCACACAGGTGGCTGACGGGTGTCAGTTTCTCCAACTTTAGTTGAACCGAGTGTGGCTACGCCCGGTCCTTGAGAAGGTTAAAACAGCACCAACTTGACAAACTATCGTTGTGGTTTTGATGCGTAGGTAAGAACTGTTCTTGCTTAGCCCGTAGCAGCCACGTAAAACTTGCAACAAAAAAGTAGAGGACGTCTAACTTGTTTTTGCAGGGCATGTTGTGATGTGATATGGTCAAGGCACGATGCTAAATTTTATTGTATGAGATGATCATGTTTTGTAACCGAGTTATCGGCAACCAGCAGGAGCCATATGGTTGTCACTTTATTGTATGCAATGCAAACGCACTGTAATGCTTTACTTTATCACTAAGCGGTAGCGATAGTCGTAGAAGCATAAGTTGGCGAGAAGACAACGATGCTACGATGGAGATCAAGGTGTCGCGCCGGTGACGATGGTGATCATGACGGTGCTTCGGAGATGGAGATCACAAGCACAAGATGATGATGGCCATATCATATCACTTATATTGATTGCATGTGATGTTTATCTTTTGTGCATCTTATCTTGCTTAGATCGACGGTAGCATTATAAGATGATCTCTCACTAAATTTCAAGGTACAAGTGTTCTCCCTGAGTATGCACCGTTGCGAAAGTTCTTCGTGCTGAGACACCACGTGATGATCGGGTGTGATAGGCTCTACGTTCAAATACAACGGGTGCAAAACAGTTGCACATGCAGAATACTCAGGTTAAACTTGATGAGCCTAGCATATAACAGATATGGCCTCGGAACACTGAGACCGAAAGGTCGAGCGTGAATCATATAGTAGATATGATCAACATAATGATGTTCACCATTGAAAACTACTCCATTTCACGTGATGATCGGTTATGGTCTACTTGATTTGGATCACGTGATCACTTAGAGGATTAGAGGGATGTCTATCTAAGTGGGAGTTCTTAAGTAATATGATTAATTGAACTTAAATTTATCATGAACTTAGTACCTGGTAGTATTAGCATATCTATGTTGTAGATCAATAGCTCGCGATGTTGCTCCCCGTTTAATTTGTATATGTTCCTAGAGAAAACTAAGTTGAAAGATGTTAGTAGCAATGATGCGGATTGGATCCGTGATATGAGGTTTATCCTCATTGCTGCACAGAAGAATTATGTCCTTGATGCACCGCTAGGTGACAGACCTATTGCAGGAGCAGATGCAGACGTTATGAACGTTTGGCTAGCTCAATATGATGACTACTTGATAGTTTAGTGCACCATGCTTAACGGCTTAGAATCGGGACTTCAAAGATGTTTTGAACATCATGGACCATATGAGATGTTCCAGGAGTTGAAGTTAATATTTCAAGCAAATACCCGAGTTGAGAGATATGAAGTCTCCAACAAGTTCTATAGCTAAAAGATGGAGGAGAATAACTCAAGCAGTGAGCATGTGCTCAGATTGTCTGGGTACTACAATCGCTTGAATCAAGTGGGAGTTAATCTTCCAGATAAGATAGTGATTGACAAAATTCTCTAGTCACCATCACCAAGTTAGTAGAACTTCGTGATGAACTATAGTATGCAAGGGATAACGTAAAAGATTCCCGAGCTTTTCATGATGATGAAATCAGAAATCAAGAAAGAGCATCAAGTGTTGATGATTAACAAGACCACTAGTTTCAAGAAAAGGGCAACGGAAAACAAAGGGAACTTCATGTAGAACGGCAAGCAAGTTGCTGCTCAAGTGAAGAAGCCCAAGTCTGGACCTAAGCCTGAGGCTAAGTGCTTCTACTGCAAAGGGACTGGTCACTGGAAGCGGAACTACCCCAAGTATTTGGTGGATAAGAAGGATGGCAAAGTGAACAAAGCTATATTTGATATACATGTTATTGATGTGTACTTTACTAGTGTTTATAGCAACCCCTCAGTATTTGATACTGGTTCAGTTGCTAAGAGTAGTAACTCGAAACGGGAGTTGCAGAATGAACAGAGACTAGTTAAGGGTGAAGTGAGGATGTGTATTGGAAGTGGTTCCAAGATTGATATGATCATCATCGCACACTCCCTATACTCTCGGTATTAGTGTTGAACCTAAAATAAATGTTACTTAGTGTTTGCGTTGAGCATGAATATGATTGGATCATGTTTATTGCAATACGGTTATTCATGTAAGTTAGTGAATAATTGTTGTTCTGTTTACATGAATAAGACCTTCTATGGTCATACACCCAATGAAAATGGTTTGTTGGATCTCGATCGTGGTGATACACATTTTCATAATATTGAAGCCAAAAGATGCAAAGTTAATAATGATAGTGCAACTTATTTGTGGCACTGCCGATTAGGTCATATTGGTGTAAAGCGCATGAAGAAACTCCATGCCGATGGGATTTTTGAATCACTTGATTATGAATCAGTTGATGCTTGCGAACCATGCCTCATGGGCAAGATGACTAAGACTCCGTTCTCCGGAACAATGGGGCGAGCAACAGACTTGTTGGAAATAATACATACTGATGTATGCAGTCCGATGAGTGTTGAGGCCCGCGGCAGGTATCGTTATTTTCTGACCTTCACACATGATTTGAGCAGATATGGGTATATCAACTTGAAGAAACATAAGTCTGAAACATTTGAAAAGTTCAAATAATTTCATATTGAAGTGGAAAATCATCGTAACAAGAAAATAAAGTTTGACGATCTGATCGCAGAGGCGAATATTTGAGTTACGAGTTTGGTCTTCAATTAAAACAATGTGGAATAGTTTCACAAACTCATGCCACATGGAACACCACAGTGTAATGGTGTGTCCAAACATCGTAACCGTACTTTATTAGATATGGTGCAATCTATGATATCTCTTACCGATTTACCACTATCGTTTTGGGGTTATGCATTAGAGACAGCTGCATTCATGTTAAATAGGGCACCATCTAAATCCTTTGAGATGCACCGTATGAACTATGGTTTGGCAAGAAACCAAAGTTGTCGTTTCTTAAAGTTTGGGGTTGCGATGCTTATGTGAAAAAAAGTTTCATCCTGATAAGCTCAAACCCAAATCGGAGAAATTTGTCTTCATAGGATACCCAAAAGGAGACAGTTGGGTACACCTTCTATCACAGATCCGAAGGCAAGACATTCGTTGCTAAGAATGGATCCTTTCTAGAGAAGGAGTTTCACACGAAAGAAGTGAGTGGGAGGAAAGTAGAACTTGATGAGGTAACTGTACCTGCTCCCTTATTGGAAAGTAGTTCATCACAGAAATCTGTTCCTGTGACTCCTACACCAATTAGAGAGGAAGCTAATGATGATGATCATGCAACTTCAGACCAAGTTACTACCGAACCTCGTAGTTCAACCAGAATAAGATCTGCACAAGAGTGGTACGGTAATCCTGTTCCGGAGGTCATGTTACTTGACCATGACGAACCTACGAACTATGAGGAAGCAATGATGAGCCCAGATTCCAAAAAATGGCTTGAGGCCATGAAATCTGAGATGGGATCCATGTATGAGAACAAAGTATGGACTTTGATTGACTTGCCCAATGATCGGCGAGCCATTGAGATTAAATGGATCTTCAAGAGGAAGACGGACGCTGATAGTAGTGTTACTATCTACAAAGCTAGAATTGTCGCAAAAAAGTTTTCGACAAGTTCACGGTGTTGACTACGATGAGAGTTTCTCACTCGTATCTATGCTTAAGTCTGTCCGAATCATGTTAGCAATTGCCACATTTTATGAAATCTGGCAAATGGATAAACAAAACTGCATTCCTTAATGGATTTATTAAAGAAGAGTTGTATATGATGCAACCAGAAGGTTTTGTCAATCCTAAAGGTGCTAACAAAATATGCAAGCTCCAGCGATCCATCTATGGACTAGGGCAAGCATCTCGGAGTTGGAATATACGCTTTGATGAGTTGATCAAAGCATATAGCTTTATACAGACTTGCCGTGAAGCCTGTATTTACAAGAAAGTGAGTGGGAGCACTATAGCATTTCTGATAAGTATATTTGTATGACATATTGTTGATCGGAAATAATGTAGAATTATTCTACAAAGCATAAAGGGGTGTTTGAAAGGAGTTTTTGAAAGAAAGACCTTGGTGAAGCTGCTTACATATTGAGCATCAAGATCTATAGAGATAGTTCAAGACGCTTGATAAATTTTTCAATGAGTACATACCTTGACAAGATTTTGAAGTAGTTCAAAACGGAACAGTCAAAGAAAGAGTTCTTGCCTGTGTTACAAGGTGTGAAATTGAGTAAGACTCAAAGCCCGACCACGGCAGAAGATAGAAAGAGAATGAAAGTCATTCCCTATGCCTTGGCCATAGGTTCTATAAAGTATGCCATGCTGTGTACCAGATCTATTGTATACCCTACACTGATTTTGGCAAGGGAGTACAATAGTAATCTAGGAGTAGATCACTGGACAGCGCTCAAAATTATCCTTAGTGGAATAAGGATATGTTTCTCGATTATGGAGGTGACAAAAAGGTTCGTCGTAAAAGGTTACGTTGATGCAAATTTTAACACTGATCCAGATGACTCTAAGTCTCAATCTGGATACATATTGAAAGTGGGAGCAATTAGCTAGAGTAGCTCCATGCAGAGCATTGTTGACATAGAAATTTGCAAAATACATACGGATCTAAATATGGCAGACCCGTTGACTAAACTTCTCTCACAAGCAAAACATGATCACACCTTAGTACTCTTTGGGTGTTAATCACATAGCGATGTGAACTAGATTATTGACTCTAGTAAACCCTTTGAATGTTGGTCACATAACGATGTGAACTATGCAATAGTAGAAAACTGGGCTTTGGTCACAGGGCAATATTCACATTAGTCCTGGTTCAGTCACGAACCGGGACTAATGTGAGCATTGGTCCCGGTTCGTGCGGCCAGGGGCCTGCCAGGCCTCGTGGGGGCATTGGTCCCGGTTGGTGGGACAAACCGGGACCAATGGGCCACGCTTCTGGCCCACCACCCTTTAGTCCCGGTTCATACCACAAACCGGGACTAAAGGGCTGGTCCTAGTTGCGGCCAGTGTTTAGTCCCACGTCGCCAACCGAAGGGCGCTCACACCAGTTTATAAGCCCGTCCCTCTCTGCCTTGTTGAGCTTCTCTTAAAGTGAAAATAGATGCCCTTATACAGGGAATTTGACCTAAATTCACAGTAAATTTCATAGAAATTTATTATGAATTTAGGTTGAATTTTCTCTATAAGCGCATCTATGTTCATTTTTTATATTTATAAAATAAATAAACCTTAATAAAATAAATAAAACTAAATAAACCTTAATAAAATAAAATAAAATAAACTATAGTAACTACAATTAATAAACCTTAATAAATTAAGTAAAAATAGCAGCAGTAAAATAAATAAAAATAGCAGCAGTAAAATAAATAAAAATAAAATAATTAAAGTAAAATACATAAGTAATTAGAAATAAAATAAATAAGTTTTTGTTGTAAGTAGAAACAAAACAAAACAAATAAAGCAAAAGAGAAAAAAACAGAGGAAAAAAATTATGCCAGCTACTGGGCCACAACGGCCTGAATACGACTAGAAACCCATCCATGGGCCAGGATTTAGGCCCGCGAAGGCCCAGTAGGCCCCACAGGCAAAGAGAACAGTTAGGCCCGAAAGCCTGCAGTTGAGAGGAGTTCGAGAGGGTGGGCGCAGCAGCGCTTATAAACTACTCTCGAGCTCTCTCAACTAGCGAGGTGGGACTAAACTTTTGACGCGGGGCAGCACAAGGCCTTTGGTCCCGGTTCGTGGCACCAACCGGGACCAAAGGCCTTTAGTCCCGGTTGGTGCCACGAACCGGGACCAAAGAGTTCCCTATATATACCCCATCACCACAGCAGAGCACTCCACAGTGCTCTGTTTTTTCTGGCCGGCGAGGGGAGGGCATTTGGGTGCTCTAGCTCACCTCCTATGCACATGAGGTGTTCGATGAAATGTCTGAGCCACACTAGTTAATCTTTGTCCTCTCGAAACTCGACCTCCGAGCTCCATTTTCCCCGAGATTTGTCTAGGTTTAGCGGTCCGTCACGTCCCGTCCCCGTCTTCACCGCCGTCGATCGCCCGCGCCGATCTCGTCGCCAGCACCACCGTGGTGAGCCTCTTGTTCTTATCTTCTTTCTGAAAGGAAAAAATTCTTACTTTAGATAGTTACTTGTCTAATTTTGTTACTTTTATTATTCCTTCTTATTACATAGTGCGATGGTTTTGGTATCCGCCCCCGTCGGCCCTCGTCCTGTCTATGATTCGGATGTGGTATATATTATCTTTTTATAACTATTTGGTTCATTTATTGTTTATGACAAATATACCGACCAACGTGACATAGATTTTATTTATCTAGGAGGTGGTTGAACCGGAAATTCTAACCGACCCTATTGTCGAGAGGTTAAATTTAGTTGAAGAAGAAAACAATTACTTGAAGGAAAAAATAAAAAAATTGAGGAGGAGAAGATGATATTGGAGTTGCATGTTGCGGATGTCGTCGATGATCACAAGATCAAGATGGATGCAATGCGCTTGAAGATTAGAAAGATTAGAAAATATGCCATTCATACCGAGGCTTGGTATCATTATGCCGTTGGATCAATTGTTACCTTGGTTGCGATTATGATCGCATTTGTTTTCGCATTGAAATGTTTTACATAGTTTCAATGTATGGTTTAATTAATTAGATGCTCTGGAGAGCTATATATATGTTGTTAGATGAGAACTATGTATGTACTTTGGTTCTAATGTGATGATGAACTTCTATTAATTTGGTCACTTAATTATCTATTCATGATGTTCTGTAATGGTTTTTGACACACTTAATTATATATAATGCACGCAGATGAACCGGCAATGGATGTACGGTGACAGACACACCTCCGAGTACATTAAGGGCGTGCATGATTTTCTCGAAGTGGCTGAGGCAAACAAGCAGAATGGTTTTATGTGTTGTCCATGCCCTATATGTGGGAATACGAAGTCTTACTCTGACCGGAAAATCCTTCACACCCACCTGCTTTACAAGGGTTTCATGCCACACTATAATGTTTGGACGAGGCACGGAGAAATAGGGGTTATGATGGAAGACGGCGAAGAAGAAGAGGACGATGACAACTATGTGCCCCCTGAATACGGTGATGCTGCAACGGGGGAAGCTGCTGAAGATCAAGAGGAACCAGACGATGTGCCCAATGATGCTGCAAGGGGGGAAGCTGCTGAAGATCAAGAGGAACCAGTGCCCGATGATGATGATCTCCGCCGGGTCATAGTCGATGCAAGGACGCAATGCGAAAGTCAAAAGGAGAAGCTGAAGTTCGATCGCATGTTAGAGGATCACAAAAAAGGGTTGTACCCCAATTGCGAAGATGGCAACACAAAGCTCGGTACCGTACTGGAATTGCTGCAGTGGAAGGCAGAGAATGCTGTGCCTGACAAAGGATTTGAGAAGCTATTGAAAATATTGAAGAAGAAGCTTCCAAAGGATAACGAATTGCCCGACAGTACATACGCAGCAAAGAAGGTCGTATGCCCTCTAGGATTGGAGGTGCAGAAGATACATGCATGCCCTAATGACTGCATCCTCTACCGCGGTGCGTACAAGGATCTGAACGCATGCCCGGTATGCGGTGCATTGCGGTATAAGATCAGACGAGATGACCCTGGTGATGTTGACGGCGAGCCCCCCAGGAAGAGGGTTCCTGCGAAGGTGATGTGGTATGCTCCTATAATACCACGGTTGAAACGTCTGTTCAGAAACGAAGAGCATGCCAAGTTGATGCGATGGCACAGTGAGGACCGTAAGAAAGACGGGAAGTTGAGAGCACCCGCTGACGGGTCGCAGTGGAGAAAAATCGAGAGAAAGTACTGGGCTGAGTTTGCAGCTGACCCAAGGAACGTATGGTTTGGTTTAAGCGCGGATGGCATTAATCCTTTCGGGGAGCAGAGCAGCAATCACAGCACCTGGCCCGTGACTCTATGTATGTATAACCTTCCTCCTTGGATGTGCATGAAGCGGAAGTTCATTATGATGCCAGTTCTCATCCAAGGCCCTAAGCAACCCGGCAACGACATTGATGTGTACCTAAGGCCATTAGTTGAAGAACTTTTACAGCTGTGGAATGGAAACGGTGTACGTACGTGGGATGAGCACAAACAGGAGGAATTTAACCTGCACGCGTTGCTGTTTGTAACCATCAACGATTGGCCCGCTCTCAGTAACCTTTCAGGACAGACAAACAAGGGATACCACGCATGCACGCACTGTTTAGATGACACTGAAAGTATATACCTGGACAAAAGCAGGAAGAATGTGTACCTGGGCCATCGTCGATTTCTTCCGACCAACCATCAATGTCGAAAGAAAGGCAAGCATTTCAAAGGCGAGGCAGATCACCGGAAGAAGCCCGCCATGCGTACCGGTGATCACGTACTTGCTATGGTCAATGATTTACACGTAATCTTTGGAAAGGGTCCCGGCGGACTAGCTGTTCCGAATGACGCTGAGGGACACGCACCCATGTGGAAGAAGAAATCTATATTTTGGGACCTACCCTACTGGAAAGAGCTAGAGGTCCGCTCTTCAATCGACGTGATGCACGTGACGAAGAACCTTTGCGTGAACCTGCTAGGCTTCTTGGGCGTGTATGGGAAGACAAAAGATACACCTGAGGCACGGGAGGACCTGCAACGTTTGCACGAAAAAGACGGCATGCCTCCGAAGCAGTATGAAGGTCCTGCCAGCTACGCTCTTACGAAAGAAGAGAAAGAAATCTTCTTTGAATGCCTGCTCAGTATGAAGGTCCCGACTGGCTTCTCGTCGAATATAAAGGGAATAATAAATATGCCAGAGAAAAAGTTCCAGAACCTAAAGTCTCATGACTGCCACGTGATTATGACGCAACTGCTTCCGGTTGCATTGAGGGGGCTTCTACCGGAAAACGTCCGATTAGCCATTGTGAAGCTATGTGCATTCCTCAATGCAATCTCTCAGAAGGTGATCGATCCAGAAATCATACCAAGGCTAAGGAGTGATGTGGCGCAATGTCTTGTCAGTTTCGAGCTGGTGTTCCCACCATCCTTCTTCAATATCATGACGCACGTCCTAGTTCATCTAGTCGACGAGATTGTCATTCTGGGGCCCGTATTTCTACACAATATGTTCCCCTTTGAGAGGTTCATGGGAGTCCTAAAGAAATATGTCCGTAACCGCGCTAGGCCAGAAGGAAGCATCTCCATGGGCCATCAAACAGAGGATGTCATTGGGTTTTGTGTTGACTTCATTCCTGGCCTTAAGAAGATAGGTCTCCCTAAATCGCGGTATGAGGGGAGACTGACTGGAAAAGGCACGCTTGGAGGGGGGACTCAATAATATGCAGGGACGGATATTCTTGGTCTCAAGCACACTACACAGTTCTACAGAACTCTACCTTGGTGACCCCGTATGTCGATGAACACAAGAACAGTCTGCGCTCCAAACACCCGGAGCAGTGTGACGACTGGATTACATGTGAACACATCAGGACTTTCAGCAGTTGGTTGGAAACACGTCTCAGAGGTGACACCACTGTTTGTGATGAGTTGTACTCGTTGTCCAGGGGACCATCTTCGACTGTATTGACTTACAAAGGATACGAGATAAATGGGAATACATTTTACACGATCGCCCAAGATCAAAAGAGCACCAACCAAAACAGCGGTGTCCGCTTTGATGCAGCAACCGAGAGGGGAAAGGACACATATTATGGTTACATAATGGACATATGGGAACTTGACTACGGACATGATTTTAAGGTCCCTTTGTTTAAGTGCAAATGGGTCAATCTGTCAGGAGGCGGGGTACAGGTAGACCCACAGTACGGAATGACAACAGTGGATCTGAACAATCTTGGGTACACTGACGAACCGTTCGTCCTAGCCAATGATGTGGCACAGGTTATCTATGTGAAGGACATGTCTACCAGACCGAGGAAAAGAAAAGATAAGGAAGCGAATACATCATACGATGAGCCAAAGCGCCACATAGTTCTTTCAGGAAAAAGGGACATTGTGGGAGTGGAGGGCAAGACAGACATGTCTGAAGATTATGAAAAGTTTCATGAAATTCCTCCCTTCAAAGTCAAGGCTGACCCAAGCATCCTGATAAACGATGAAGATTATCCATGGTTACGGCGCAATAAGCAAATGACACAAGCGAAGAAAAAGTGAAGACTTTCTCCCGCAACTATTATGATGATACCATGCCAACTTTGTAATAGACGAGTATGATACCATTGTCCGTTTTGTACAAGAAGTGCATCTAGTTTTTGCCGTAACCCTCTCAACTTTCTTGCACATGCTATGTGGATGAAATGATGATACCATGCCAACTTTCAACCTTCTCAGAGTTCATTTGAAATGCTTTTCAATTTTAGGGTCTTATAGCTCAAAATAATTAGTAAATGCATGAAAAATAACAGGCCAAAAATTAAAAATTATGCCACCTACTGGGCCACCACGGCCTGAATACGATTAGAAACCCATCCATGGGCCAGGATTCAGGCCCGCAGAAGGCCCAGTAGGCCCACAGGCATGTACAGAGAGGTTAGGCCCGTAAGCCTGCTTTAGAGAGGAGCTCGACAGCTCAGGCGCACCGCACCTTATAAACAGGTGCGGCTCTCTCTCAGCTAGCGAGGTGGGACTAAACTCACCACCACGCCGCTGTGCAAGGCCATTGGTCCCGGTTGGTGGCACGAACCGGGACCAATTCCACCCTTTGGTCCCTGTTGGTGCCACGAACCGGTACTAATGAGGCTGTGGCCCCACGAGCACCTTTAGTACCGGTTCGTGGCACGAACCGGTACTAGAGTTTCTTACTAAGCAGTTTTTTAGTCCCACCTCGCTAGCTGAGAGGCACTACGAGCGGTTTATAAGCCCTGAGTGCAGAGACGATGAAGAAGAGGCGCAATGCTCACGTTGCTTAGCTTCAAGCCTTGAGGAATAAGGTAGACTGCATGGAGCTATGTGCAGTGCAGTCTACACTATTCCGAAAGGCTTGAAGCAAATCAACGAGCATTGCGCCTCTTTTTTATTTTTAATAACTTATTACAACTCCGGACTTCTTGTGTTCCGACAAAATAAAATAAACTTTAATAAAATTTATGAAACTAAAATTAACAAAGTATTTTCTGTTCAAAACATTATAAGAAACCTCTATTATTATTGAAACTAAAATCATATAAAATTGATGCAACTAAAATTATCGAAGTATTTTCTGTTCAAAATCATTAAAAGCAAAAAGAATTTTCATAAAGAACTTTTTTTGATAGAAACTTTAATAGCAAAAAGAATTATCATAAAGTAAAATAAATAAGTAATTAGAAACAAAATAAAATAAAATAAATAAGTTTTTTGTTGTAAGTAGAAACAAAACAAAATAAATAAAGCAAAAAAGAAAACAAAAAAACTAAATACAGCAAAAAAATTCATAAAGAACTTTTTTTGATAGAAACTTTAATAGCAAAAAGAATTATCATAAAGTAAAATAAATAATTAATTAGAAACAAAATAAAATAAAATAAATAAGTTTTTTGTTGTAAGTAGAAACAAAACAAAATAAATAAAGCAAAAAAGAAAACAAAAAAACTAAATACAGCAAAAAAAATTGTTGGGGCGCTGCCCGCTTAGCCTTCCAACCCTCAGGTTTGCAAATACAGGCCCAGAAGGGCTAGGAGGCTAAACGGGCAGCGCGCCAAAGTTAGGCCCAGAAGCCTGCTATAGAGAGGAGTTCGAAACAGCAGCCGCGCCGCGGCATTTAAACTGGTGCGGGCGCCCCTCGGCTAGCGAGGTGGGACTAAACTTTTGGCCGCGATGCGGACAGCAAAAAAAATTGTTGGGGCGCTGCCCGCTGGGCCCTCCAACCCTCGGGTTTGCAAATACAGGCCCAGAAGGGCTAGAGGGCTCAACGGGCAGCGCGCCAAAGTTAGGCCCAGAAGCCTGCTATAGAGAGGAGTTCGAGACAGCAGCCGCAGCGGGGCTTATAAACCACTCCGAGCCCCTCTCAACTAGCGAGGTGGGACTAAACTTTTGGCCGCGACGCGGGCAGCAAGAGGCCTTTGGTCCCGGTTGGTGCCACCAACCGGGACTAAAGGGGTGCATTGGTACCGGTTCGTGGCACCAACCGGGACCAATGCCCCCCCTTTAGTCCCGGTTGGTGCCACCAACCGGGACCAAAGGCCGCCGCTTCCCGCCCTTTGCGCTGCTGAAAAGGGACCTTTGGTCCCGGTTGGTGGCACCAACCGGGACTAAAGGGTGGCATTGGTCCCGGTTGGTGCCACGAACCGGGACCAATGCCCTTGCTATATAACCAGGACTTGTGAAAATTTCACATCTCCCTCGCCTCCCTCGCCAGTTGCCCCCGCCGCCAGGCTGCCCAAATCGCTCGCGCGCTCCTCGTCGCCGTCGCCGCCGCCGGCCGCCATCCCCGTCTCCCCGTGCCCCTGCCCCGCGCCCGAGCCCACGCCGGCCGCCGCCCCGTGCCCCTGCCCCGTCCCCGAGCACGCACGGCCGCGCCCCTGCGCCCCGGCCCGCCCCCACCATTGTCGTCGTCGCCGGCGCCCGCCCCCACTGCCGCCCCTGCCTCGACGCCGCCCCTCCTCCCCGTTCGGTCCGGCTCCGGCGACCCCCTTTCCTCCCTGTCCCCTCGATCCTCTTCATATAATTTTTTTTTCATATGCATATGTTGATTATATGGATGGATGGATGATGTATATGTTCATTATATGGATGGATGGATGATGTATGCTTTTTTCATATAATTTTTTTAGGCAGATTTTTAGAATTTTTTGTGCATGTATGTTATGTTTATATGTATGTATGTATGTTCATATGTATGTATGTTTATATGCAAAGCATATGCAAAGAAAATGTATGAATGGTCATATGCAAAGAAAAATGTATGTATGGTCATATGCAAAGAAAATGTATGTATGTATGTTCATATGAAAGAAAAATGTATGTATGTATGTTCATATGCATATGCAAAGAAAATGTATGTTCATATGCATATGCAAAGAAAATGTATGTTCATATATATGATGATATGTTCATATAAAAAGGAAAATAAGAAGAGGAAGAAAGGAGAAGAAGAGGAGAGGAAGAAGAGGAGAAATAAATAAGAAGAGGAAAAAAGAAGAAAAAGAAGAGGAGAAGAAGAAAGGAATAGAAGAGAAGAAGAAAAAATAGAAAAAATTCTATTTTTTCTTCTTCTCTCCTCTATTCCTTTCTTCTTCTCCTCTTTTTTTTCTTCTTTTTTTCTTCGATCTTCTCCTCTATTCCTTTTCTTCTTCTCCTCTTTTTATTTCTTCTTCGTTTTCTTATGTTTTATCGGGTCTGTCGTCGTCGATATACCCCTCTCCCGATAACTTCAACACGAGGGGGGGTCGATATACCCCCTCCCCGCCGATAATATTATTTTCCCATGTACGTATGTCGTCGTTGTCGATATAACCCCCTCCCGATAACTTCAACACGTGGGGGGGTCGATATACCCCCTCCCCGATAACATTATTTTCCCATGTATGTATGTCGTCGTTGTCGATATATATAACTCCCTCCCAGATAACTTCGACATGATGGACGGTCGATATTTATACCCCCTCTCGACCGTGATAACTTATACCACGGGAGCACCCCCCGGCCCTCTCGCTCGACCAAAACTCTCGAGGACACCCAAACCCTAGAAAAAAACGATGTCGGTCTCCTACCCCCTCCCGCCGCGCCCCTACCCTTGAAGCGTTGCCTAGGCCACCCCAAACCCGGAATAAGCTAGGTCTACGTTTGCACTAATATATCCACCTGCTGTCATGTTTGTGTAATAATTGCCATGTTGTAATATTTGCAGAAACAATGGAGCACGGACGAGACGAGCAAGCAGAAGAGGTGTTGGGGGACATAATCTTAGCCGGAGGTGATATCTTGTCGTATCTTAACGACAATGATGGTCTGGAAGAACAGGGTGAAGAAGCAGGCTACGGTGATCGAAGAGTGGAGGAGGAAAGACATGATTATGATGGCTCCGGTGACCCAATGCTGGTGCAAGAAGGAGCCCGTGGTGACGGCTCCGGTGACCGAACAGAGTCCGGCCAGGTAAATATATTAGTTAAGCCTGTGCTGACTAGCTAATTGATGCATTCATTGTTTTGGTATGTACACATATTAATTAACACTCGTCTTTCTTCTTTTTTCTAGCCCTCCGGATCGAGCACAACTTCGGTAAAGAGACGAGGCCCGAAGAGAAAGTTGCGCTCGGATGAAAGGTTTGAGATCACAGCAATCGCGCGCGACGGCCAACCGATTGAACCCATCCGGACAAAGGATGCATTTGCTGCTCAGTGCGGGGTTCTAGTTAGGGACAAGATCCCGATCAGCATCCACCAATGGTATAAGCCTAAGAAGGAAGACCCTGAGGTGTCTTATGTCAATGATATGCAGAAAGATGATCTTTGGACTGAGCTGAAGGCAAATTTCACCCTACCGCCAGAGGAGGATCCGGAGAAGCCAGTTATAGAGCAATTAATCAAGTCTCATGCTCTTAAGAAGATGGCAGACCTATTCAGGAGGTGGAAGAATGAGCTGAAAACGTTTGTCGACAAAGAAGAGACACCAGAATTCATCGGCCGGTATGAGAAGATCAGAGATCACTGGCCCGCATTTGTGGCCCACAAGACATCGGAAAAGAGTAAGAAGATGTCAGCGACAAACAAGAAGAATGCTGCAAAGAAGAAGCTTCACCATCGCACGGGGTCAGGTGGCTACCTCAAAGCCCGACCTAAGTGGGCCAAGGCTGAGAATGATCTGCTTGAAAAAGGGATCGAACCACAGACAATGAACTGGACAGACCGTTGCCGGACTTGGTTCTTCGGGGCTGGCGGAACCTTGGACCCTGTATCAGGGAGGTGCGTTTGGACGAACGAGCTTTTGAGAATACCAGTCAAGAAGATTCAGCAATATATCGATGCAGCGCAGGAAGGGACGTTCGTTCCAGACAGAGAGAACGACGAGCTCACAATGGCCCTCGGGAATCCTGAGCACCCTGGACGGACACGAGGCACGCCAGGCTCCGTTCCGTGGAAGGCTGGTTTTCCGGACGCGGGCGGTTACAAAAGCCAGGAGAGGAGGAAAAAAGTGGAGCAGATCCAAATTCAGAAGCTGCACGAAAGGGTTCAAGCGCTAGAGGAACGAGACGGCAATCGACATGCCGAAACTGCCCCCGAAGCTACACCGCCATCTCAGCGGAGAAGCAGCGTGGCTTCCACCGAGCTGCTTCAGCTGGAGCATGCGGCTCCTGCTAGCTACCCCGTGGATGCTATCACGGAGTCTCAACATTGCCACCTTATGGCGGAATGGCAGAACTTCAAAGTCAAGGCGGCTGTTGGCTCTGTTTTACCTCCTGAACCCGGCGCAACCTACCACTGCCGGCCGATTCCAGAAGGATATGCTAGGGTGATGGTGGATGAAATAACGGAGGGATTTGAGGAGCTCCAGCTTGACCACCCTACCGGTGAAGGGGAGACTCGGCTGGGTTCTGCTCTGAAGACTCCATGCCTATGGCGGAAGGAGCTCATCAAGCTTCCGAACTGGACGGCTCCGGCGAGTAAGGGCACTCCGCCTCCTCCCCGCCTCCTCCTCCGGCGAGTGATCAGGGCACTCAGCCTCCTTCTCCGGCGCGTGGCGGCACTCCGCCTCCTTCTCCGCCAGCGCCGGCGCGCCAGAGCAGCCAGCCTCCTCCTTCTCCGCCTCGTCAGCAAGGGCGGAAGAGACCCGCCGCCGCTGCGGCTGCTCCGGCGCGTCGTAGTCCTTCTCCTCCGCCTCGTAAGCAAGGAAAGAAGACAGCCGCAGCCGCTCCGTCTGCTCTGCCGGCGTCTAGCAGTACAGCTGCCAGAGGCGGGAGGCAATACAGATTCGGTCCTTCTCTGAAGACTCCAGAGAAGTTACCATACGAGAGGACCGAGGAGGAAACCAGGAAGATCGTGCGAGCCGAAGTGACAAACTTCTTTGAAGGGGTGAAAGCAAAGAAACATCCACCTCCGGAGGAGAAGGTAGATCCGGTGAAAGCAAAGCGCACTCTGGCTGCCCTGACAAAACCACCAAAGTCTCCGCCGAGAGGCAACTATGAGCGCATTCTTGCAAAGACATATGCCGAAGCGGAGCGGTCGGGAAGTACTGTCAGTGATCAAAGGTTAAAAGAACGACGAGCTGGGAAAAAATTGCCCAGCTCGGCGAACAAGCGAACCAATCGTGCCCCCCGCTCAAGGTGTCAAAAGACATCGTCGCTAATGATCCGAGTATGGTGCCCGGTTATAGCAATCTTGGAGATTACCTGCCCGACGATGTACATTATGAAATCATGGAGGTGGACGAACACAAATACCATTACGGGAAGCCTCTCGTCAAAGATGAAAGATCTCTAACAACGATGATGCGAAGACTACATGATTGGTACATGAAAACCTGCAGAGAGTCTGATGGGATGGATACTTTGACGCTGAGAGTTAAACCGGAGCATGACCTCGTTGGAATTGATCTGCTGAATGTTCCATTTGAGGATTTCTTCCAGTTTTACAATCAAAAGGCCCTCGATAAAACAACGATCACTTGCTACTGTCTGTAAGTAGTACTACTTCTGTCATTAAGTCTCTCTATATAGGTCAGCTCTTTCATTGCATGTATTTATAATTATCCTCACTATATTATGCAGATTGAAGATCGCCGAATTGAAGAAAAGACAAATCGGTGATATTGGGTTCATTAACACAAATCTCATAGATGCATATACGGTTGAAAAACATCCCAAAGAAGCCGAGGCCAACTTGCTACAATCGTTGGTATTAAATCAAAACAAAGATATAATACTCTTTCCTTACAACTTCAAGTGAGTGTTACTGTCTTGTGCATATTCGGTTTCCCTTATTAGTCCAGGTTATGGTAATGTAATTGATGACTTATGCATGCATGCGCAGCTTCCACTATATTCTCCTAGAGATTAAGCTTGAGCAGGGAGTAGTAACCGTCTTAGACTCGAGACGAAAAGATCCCCAGGACTATGCGAACATGACTCAAATGCTCGAGAAGTAAGTTAAATCGATCATTATCCACCATATCAGCAACTTTGTTCATTTCCTGATATCAAGTAATTGTTTTCTTTGTCTGGCAGGGTTTGGAGAAAATTCACCTCAAAAGCTCCGGGACTGCCGAAGAAGCTGCAATTTAATCACCCGAAAGTAAGTACTATAGTAGCATGTTCCGCGCATCTCCTAGTGATTCAAGCGCTAGTTTCATCAATACCATTTAGCATGCTTGCTTATCAGTTTGATTGACCTCTATTTCTTGTAAAGTGGTTGTGGCAGGAACCCGGGAATAATTACTGTGGATACTACGTTTGCGAGTCCATCCGCTACACGACCTGTGAGCGGGGCTACACTGAAGAACAATATGAAGTGCGTAAGCAATAATATTCACAATTTTATTTTATTACCATCATTTGTGTTGAGTTTCATTTATTCATATATATATGTATTGACCCCCTTCTTCAAATTAGATGTTTCGGAAGCGGGATGAACTCCTAGCACCAGATCGTATGCGAGGAATTCAAGAGGAATTGGCGGCATTCTTCCTTGACCACGTGATCGCTGAAAACGGAGAATACTATGTGGACCCTGTGTTCCTACAATTTAATTAGGAGATTGTATTGTAAGAGATAATTATTGTATATATGTAGCCGGTAGTGTCGGATAGATATACGAGAACTTGATGTTCGACCAATATCTCGGAGAAGGAGAGGTGGTCGATATCACTTCTCTCTGTATGCATATGTTCATGACGATCTTCTGTTTCCTTCATTTGATTACTAGCTAGCGTGTCTACTCCTCTCCATACGTATATAGTATGTAGCGTCGACCAAGCACGGAGATAAGAGAGGACACTTCTCTCTATTAATTAGCTAGCTAACACAATATATGAAACACCTAAATTAACCCCCCAAAACCCCTAAACCACCCCCTTTCAAAAAAAACAAAAACCTCAGCTCCTGCCAGCTGCTGACGCGTGGATGCCTATTGGTCCTGGTTGGTGCCACCAACCGGGACAAAAGGCCCTGCCTATTGGTCCCGGTTGGTGGCACCAACCGGGACCAAAGGCCCCCTGCCTGGGCTGGCAGCAGCGGCCACGTGGAGGACCTTCTGTCCCGGTTCGTGTAAGAACCGGGACTAAAGGGGGAGGCATTAGTAACGACCCTTTAGTCCCGGTTCGAGAACCGGGACAAAAGGCCCTTACAAACCGGGGTAAAAGCCCCTTTTCCTACTAGTGATGGGTGTTAATCACATGGTGATGTGAACTATTGGTGTTAAATCACATGGCGATGTGAACTAGATTATTGACTCTAGTGCAAGTGGGAGACTGAAGGAAATATGCCCTAGAGGCAATAATAAAGTTATTATTTATTTCCTTATTTCATGATAAATGTTTATTATTCATGCTAGAATTGTATTAACCGGAAACATAATACATGTGTGAATACATAGACAAACAGAGTGTCACTAGTATGCCTCTACTTGACTAGCTCGTTAATTAAAGATGGTTATGTTTCCTAACCATAGACATGAGTTGTCATTTGATTAACGGGATCACATCATTAGGAGAATGATGTGATTGACTTGACCCATTCCGTTAGCTTAGCACTTGATCGTTTAGTATGTTGTTATTGCTTTCTTCATGACTTATACATATTCCTATGACTATGAGATTATGCAACTCCCGTTTACCGGTGGAACACTTTGTGTGCTACCAAACGTCACAACGTAAATGGGTGATTATAAAGGTGCTCTACAGGTGTCTCCGAAGGTACTTGTTGGGTTGGCGTATTTCGAGATTAGGATTTATCACTCCGATTGTCGGAGATGTATCTCTGGGCCCACTCAGTAATGCACATCACTATAAGCCTTGCAAGCATTGTAACTAATGAGTTAGTTGCCGGATGATGTATTACGGAATGAGTAAAGAGACTTGCCGGTAACGAGATTGAACTAGGTATTGAGATGCCGATGATCGAATCTCGGGCAAGTAACATACCAATGACAAAGGGAACAACGTATGTTGTTATGCGGTTTGACCGATAAAAATCTTCGTAGAATATGTGGGAGCCAATATGAGCATCCAGGTTCCGCTATTGGTTATTGACCGGAGACGTGTCTCGGTCATGTCTACATTGTTCTCGAACCCGTAGGGTCCGCACGCTTAAGGTTCGATGACGGTTATATTACGAGTTTATGTGTTTTGATGTACCGAAGGTAGTTCGGAGTCCCGGATGAGATCGGGGACCTGACGAGGAGTCTCGAAATGGTCGAGACGTAAAGATCGATATATTGGACGACTATATTCGGACATCGGAAAGGTTACGAGTGATTCGGGTATTTTTCGGAGTACCGGAGAGTTACGGGAATTCGCCGGGGAGTATATGGGCCTTATTGGACTTTAGGGGAAAGAGGGAGGAGAGGCTTGCGCGCCCCCCAAGGCCTAGTCCGAATTGGACTAGGGGGAGGGCTGCGCCCCTCCTTCCTTCTCTTCTCTCTCCCCTTTCCTTGACTCCTACTCCTACTACTTGGAAGGGGGGAATCCTACTCCCGGTGGGAGTAGGACTCCTCCTAGGGCGCGCCATAGAGAGGGCCGGCCCTCCCCCTCCTCCACTCCTTTATATACGGGGAGGGGGGAATCCTTGGAGACACAACAATTGATCATTGATCTTTTAGCCGTGTGCGGTGCCCCCCTCCACCATAGTCCACCTCGATAATATCGTAGCGGTGCTTAGGCGAAGCCCTGCGTCGGTAGAACATCATCATCGTCATCATGCCGTCGTGCTGACGAAACTCTCCCTCAACACTCGGCTGGATCGGAGTTCGAGGGACGTCATCGAGCTGAACGTGTGCTGAACTCGGAGGTGCCGTGCGTTCGGTACTTGATCGGTCGGATCGTGAAGACGTACGACTACATCAACCGCGTTCTGCTAACGCTTCCGCTTTCGGTCTACGAGGGTATGTGGACAACACTCTCCCCTCTCGTTGCTATGCATCACCATGATCATGTGTGTGCGTAGGATTTTTTTTGAAATTACTACGTTCCCCAACACCACCGCCCTCACCGGTACAGGATGACATCACCACGGGCAAGGCACGGACGCACTTCACCGACATGGTGATGGAAGAGCAGGAGGAGGCTTTCTAGCAGGCGCAGACCGACCAGATGTACAACCTTCGGCTGCTCCACGAGCATCGGCTCGCAGAGGAGAAAATCACCAATACGAGCATCGTGGCGGACATGGACGAGCAGAAGGCACTACTCCTACCCTACAGTGCCGCCCGTGGCATCCACGCGAGCGCTGGCGGCTCCGCGTCCTGCGGGCGGAGAAAGAAGCTATGCTCACGGAGATAAATGTGGGGCGTAGGAATTTGACGACGACACCAACGAGGCAACGACGTTGCCTGCTCCGCATCTGTCGCTCCCCGCCGCAACGACACGTCCATGGACGCCGCTGATAGTGAGGAATTGTAGAGTATGTGAGGCCTCCGACGCTTGGGTCCCACGAAGAGCACCGCCACCGTCTTGCCTTTCCTCACAACCCATGAGCTTGCCCGCTTTGTGGAGGCGGACGTCACAATTCTTCCCCTCGCGCTGAAGTTATACTTCATAGGCTCATCGCCTACCGGTGAGCTTTCCCACTTTGCGAAGGCGGAGGTCACATTTCTTCCCCTCACGCTGAAGTTAAACTTGGTAGGCTCATCACCGGCCGATGAGTTTACCCGCTCCACAAAAGCGGAGGCTATTCTTCCCTTCCCGCTGAAGCTTCAGTTCCCGGGCCTCATGGCGGGTTGGCGAGCTTGCTGCCGGACATATATGTAGTGGGAAATAGGTGCCGGCGATCATTTAGACTAGTTAGAATAGGATTTAGTTGAAACATGTTGAAAATGTAATTAACGCGTTCCGGTTTAGATGAAAATCATCCGATTTTGTGTAAAATCATATAATTTTGAATGGAAGTTGTTCAGTCTGTTTAATTTTACATCGAATCTGGCCAGACGTTTCGCGGCTAGCTTGGATGGCCGGCTACCATTGTCCAGACCACTGTCCGATCAGTCCGCGAACGGACACGGTTTTCGTTTTGGGGGTTCGAGCTGAAGATGTGTGCCTACATTGTCCTGGGGACCGACGCACGGCACACCTCACTCTTGTAGCACCGTCTCTGGCACGAACGCCGACGCCGGTGAGGGTAGAACGGGAGCCCCGGGGCCAATGATCAAAAGGATCTATGGAGAAAGGATCCTCACTCTTGTTGGACGAGAGGAAAGGTCCAAAACAGGGGTGCCCCGGCCGCTGTGGATATGGATCGTGCATGGAAACGAAGAGTCAGATCAAGTGGGGGCCGTGGGGCGGTGATTTAGTCAGATTTAGCAGCGGGAACTGGGAAACGCAGCCAAAGCGGGCCTGCGTGGTAGCTTTTGGCCAGCACGGGCGGGCCTCCTCCATCTCTTTCCCCGCTGCAGTGCAGTGTGCAGACTGGTCTTCTACTAGTACGTTCGGGCGGTTTGCACTTTGCATGATGATGATGATGGTACGCGGCGTCTCCATGGGCATGATGTGACAGGGCCCTAATGGTGCTTAGCTCGGCCATTCAATGTGATGGGTTTTTCAGTTAGGGAAATGTGTGATGGATCGACTGCCAAATCAGGACCAGCCCAGCAATGCGATCGCAGCGGATATTAGAGCTGCATGCGGTACGATTCCCCGGGTAAAGGAGGTGCCACGAGTGAACAGAGAGCCAAAAGCCGAGCGAGTGATAGCAGCGCTACTGTTCTAGCCTCGGTATGTTCATCGCTCGGTAACTGTGGGCATCTACGGAGACGTGACAACGGCTTTACTGTGGCACGTTGAATATTTTTTTGACATAGAAGAAATTAGTAAAACTGACCATCATACTTCTACAAAAAATTAAACTTGTCTAGTGATCGATGCCTTCGAATCAACCTACCGTTGGATAATTTTGAGGACGGTGATACCCCAAGCCCGATAGGGACCAAGTCCTAGACTTGACACGGTAATCGTATTTTTCTGAAATTATTTTAGGTCTTCCGGTGATATGTGTTACGTTCTGTCAACTACAGAGGCATCTGTGGCGGCTTCATCAATTTCAAGATGATGTGTCAGCTCGGTCTCTCGAAGCCTTAAAGAATTGAGCAATCTCCCCGCACAAAAAAATTTGAACGATCGGAAGAAATGAACAAAAAAAACATTTAACGAGATAACAAATGGGAATGGTATATAAGGTTTTTCATGGGCTATTGGCAAACAGATGCTATCCGTGGGGTTGGATTTTCTGGCCCAATAATTTTGTGCACCTACACAAAGCCATCTCGGTTTATTCTATGGCTGGTTTCGTATTACGGCCGGGATTATGTAAGTGTGCTACTTCTATTATTCGACAGTTTAGGTGGGGAAGCAAACATGGTAAGAGGAAATCGTGTTGAGTGGCTTGGGATGTTATGACCAAATCGAAGTACTTGGGAGGACTCTGTTTTCGTGACCTTGAGCTTTTCAATCTGTCGCTCTTAGCACGACAAGCATGGCGTTTGATACATTAACCTCGGTCGCTAAGTGCAATGGTCCTTAGAGCAGTCTACTTTCCATCGTGTTCATTATTAGATGACGAGTTGGGGTTGCACCCCTCGTAGGTTTCGCAAGCGATAATAGATGGAGAGACTTCTTGGCACAAGGGATCATAAGGAGAAATGGAATCGGGTGACACAAACATCTAGACAAAAAATAGGATTCCTCGTGAAGGCATGATGAGACCGATTGCAACATTAATTCCTAATCCTCCTCTGATTGTGGCGGAGCTCATTGATGCGTCTTCTGCTTCCTAGTGTGAAGAGGTGGTTCGCGAGGTCTTTGTTCCTCTTGATGTTGATGCAATACTGAAGATCCCTTCATGCACGCGACGTGTGGACGATTTTTAGGCATGGAGTGAGGACCGGCAAGGGATGTTCACCATACGGTCTGCATACAAGATTTTGATCCGAACAAAACTAACTAGGAAAAATTGGTTAGAGCATAATGGGGGTCAATCAGATACTACAAAAGAATGCAATGGGTGGTCGGCTCTTTAGAGGATAAAAGTACCATCAAAGCTAAAAGTTATTTTGTAGAGACTATGCCAGCACTCACCGCCTACAAGTTTGGTGTGTCCTTTCTGTGGGGTTGAAGATTCGTGGTGTCATTTATTATTAAGGTGCACAATGGCCAAAAGCATCTGGTCACTCTTGTCAGAGGAGATGGTGGAACACATGTGTAAACCAAGACATGGACACACAAAAACAGATCTTCGCTATGCATGAATACTTGTCATATGAGGAATTTATCCGGATGATGGTAACTATGTGGGTGATCCGGATTGCTAGGCACAAAGCTATATATGAAGAGATTTTCCAATCTCCTTTTGCAACACATCATTTTATCACCTCGCTTTTGGGAGACATTCAAATATTGTCAAAGAAGGGGGTTGAACCAACCAAAGCCACTTTGGCTAGGCCGGCCTCCTGGATTGCACCACCAGAGGATTGTGGAAAAATAAACATGGATGCAGCGGTCGCCATGAATGTAGGATATGGATCTGTGGGCATTATATGCCATGATTTCAATAGCATTTTTTGGTTGCATCATCTATTACAGTTCGAGGGATTTTGGATGTTGTGGTCCTTGAAACTCTGGCGGTCAAGGAAGCTCTAACAGTAACCAATGATCTTTATGTTCAGAAAATCCATGTGGCCTCAGATTGTCAAGTTGTGGTCAAAGACATCAAGCAGGGAACATTGGGAGAGTATGGAGCAATTACCCGGGAAATAGTTGAACGCGCTAAAGCTTTTACAATTTGTAATTTTAGTCATGAGTTTACGAGCCCGAATTTCAAAGCTCACAACCTCGCAAAAGCATGCTTTATCTTTAGGGGTTGGCCGTCATGTTTGGTTAGGCCAACCCGATAATCTTTGGTTCGTTCCTGTAAACATTGTCAGGTTAAAATAAAGCTTGTGAGTTTGTCTAAGAAAAAACTAGTTTCCTATTTCCCGCCTGCTGCACCGGTTAACATGCATCTCGCCCAAAACACACACCCCTGCTACAGCTTCCCTTCCTAATGGGCTGGTCCATGATAAAAAAAAACAACAGTGTTCGTCTTTCGATTTTTTGGAACATTCCAAAAGGTTCCATTGCCTATTTGTTTTTCTTTTCTTTCCTGTGTTTATTTACTCGGTTCACCGCTTTCCTTTTTCCTTTTTTTATTTTTTCCACTTTTAAACTTTTCTAAACAATTTTGCTCATTTTTATATTATTTTTGAATACATTCTAAATCTTCAAATTTTTGAATACATTCTAAATTTCCAAAAAGTTGGTGTTTTTTGCTTTCTTTTTTTACTTTTGTTTACGCTTCCAAGTACTTAAAACAAGTATATTAAAAAATTAATCTACATACAACATTTGAAAAATGTTGACAAACCATTTGAAAAATATTAAATGTGTATAGAGAAAATGTTTATCACGTATATGAAAAATGTATACAATAATATAAAATTTATGTGAAAGAATTTGATCGTGTACTTAATATATGTATTTTAGGAATGTTAATCGGGCATTTGCAAAATGTTAAATGTGTATACAAAAAAAGATGACCATGCATTAAAAAATGATGAATTGTTTTCATCATGTATATAAAAAATGTTAATCAGGCATTTAAAAAAATGTTGAACAAGTATTTGAAAAATGTTAATCAAGCATTTGGGAAATGTTAAAATATGTATAGAAAAAATGTTGAATATTTTTTGATCATTTTATATAAAAATGTTAATCAATCATTTGAAAAATGTTAAATGTGTGTAAGAAAAACGTTGACCATATATTAAAAAAATGATGAAATATTTGATCATGTAAATAAAAATGTTAATCAAGATTTTTGAAAATGTTGAACAAGTGTTTGGAAAGTGTTAATCATGCATTTGGAAAATGTTAATGTGTATAAAAAATGTTAGCCATTTATTAAGAAATGTTAATATTTTTATTTGAAAACTCTTAATCAAGCATTTAAAAATGTATAGAAAAAATGTTTGCCATGTATTAAAAAATATGAATCTTTTATTTGAAAAATGTGAAAACTGTGAACAGAACAATGTTGAACATGAATTACGAAAATATATAATTTGTATTCAAAAAATGTTAGATGTGTATTACAAAAATGTTGTTGACATATAGATAAAATGTAGAATGAAAAAGAATGAGAAAATGGAGAAGAAAAAAGAAAATAAACAAAATGAAACAAAGAAAAGAAGAAGAAGAAAAACCCAAAGAAAACAGCTCAATATCCTCAAGTTGGACGCGCCCGTAGTTCTTACCACAAATGAGACTTGGGCGAAGTGGCTAGCGCAGCGCACGATCCAAGGAGATGATCGTACCCTGATTCTCCCATTTCCTAAGCACTTTTTACTTGCTATGCGTGCGGCCGGTCTAATACGACGCGAAGGGAGGGAAAAGCTTCAGGGGGAGCTGCTACCGTCTTGCTTAAGGTGAGACATAGCGCTCGCGGCGAAACTGCTGCGAGGGGACAGACAAAGCACGCTTAATGGCCTGCGGCCCACATTGACTTCACGCAAGCGCCCAAGATCTTCACGGCGCTTGAAGCGAGAGCAACTAATTAACGAGCGCTCCTTCGGAGCCTCGCAACGATCAGCGTCACTTGGCGCGCTCTTAGCCATTCGCCACGTGTCGCGTTCTGGACGCTTTCTCCGGATTTTGTTTTTTTGTACTTTTTCACACGCGTTTTCGGCTTTTTAAACAGTTTTTTCCGGGGTTTTTCGACGTTTTGGTTTTCGCCCGGTCTTCCTTAGCTTTTCGATAAAAAGTTTTTTTCTTTCACGAAAGTCACCGTTTTTCTTCCGTGAGAGGCACGGTTGTGCTTTAGCGAGAGTCACGGCCGTGCCTTTCGAAACAAAAAAAATGCGTTTTCTGTTTTTTTTCTTTCGCGAGAGTCACGGTTTTGCTTCCGCAAGAGGCACGGATGTGCTTTCGTGAGAGTCACGGCCGTGCCTCTCGGAAAGGGAAAAACAAAACGCGTTTTCTGGTTTTTTTCGCGAGACTAACGATTTTGCTTCCGCGAGAGGCACGGTTGTGCTTTCGCGAGAGTCACGGCCGTGCCTGTCGGGAAGGGAAAAAATACGCGTTTTCTGTTTTTTTTTTCTTTCAATAGAGTCACGGTTTTGCTTTCGCGAGAGTCACGGCCATGCCTCTCGAAAACGAAAAAAACACGTTTTTTTTCCTTCCACAAAAGTCACGGTTTTGCTTTCACGAGAGGCACGGTTGTGATTTCGTGAGAGGCACGGGCGTGCCTCTTTCGGAAAGCGAAAAAACCATGCTCTCGTTTCGGTTTTTTCACCCGTTTTTTTGTGAAAAAAGGTCCGTCAAAACCTATCAACATGGAATCTAGTTTTGAAGATCTCGACGTGAGGAATCCAATGGTGAAAACGGTTCGAGATTTGGACACGCGGTTTAAGAGATAAAACATTTTGAATAAACGGATCTACGAAAAAAGGGAAAACTCTCATGTTGCGACAAGTGGCGCGCTGCATGTGCGCCACTTGTCGTGACCTGAAAAAGTAGAGTGTTCTTTACAACGAATACTCCTTAATTAGTGCAATTACCGCTAAAATAAAAATAAAACTAGATTGTCGATTAGTTCTTGAAAAAAAGCTGAACTGTCGATTGCTTGAGCTGCTGCAGGCCTCAGCGCAGTCTGATGCTCAAGCTTGCAGTTGATGAATTGCAGATGAGTCAGGTCAGGTCTTCAGCATTTACTAATCTTGTCGATGAAGCTCAACGGCCCAACCGAGCGTGGAAATGAGTCGTACAGTACTTCCCAACTGAACGAAACCGATGCAAACCAATCACATGCGAACAACTCACGGATCATGAAACCCCATAAAAACGCATGATCAACCCGTCAACCATATCCAAACGCAACGATCACCAACCCCGCATTGCTACATCGTAGAGAAAGCCCAACGAGAGAACATCGGCCGAAGACCACGGGCACCAACAAATCCACAAAGACAGGCCAGGCCATAAGGATAACCTAAGAGAATGATGACCATTCATCAAGCAGCTGCAACGGTGCCTCGTTTAGAGACAGGTGCACGTGTGTCACTATCAACAAAAGTACACAACCGGCACATCATTATCTGAACTTTTAAACAAAATGATACATTTTTGTTTGGTTTTGATAAATTACAGAGACATATCGTTCTGATCTGAATCTGAAAACTGAAAAAAAAAAAGTTTTGATACAGAAATGCAGTCCTGCACGCGGCAAGCAAACAGGCCACAGCGTCTGCCGGCAAGAGCTCATCTCAGGCCTTGCAACCTACAAGCTGGGCCATTTTTGCTGGACCTGCACATGGACTGCGAAGTCTCAGAATCAAACATAGATGCTACGAATGCGATGCGCCAACTGTCTCCAGTAGATTGTGTTTCAACTTTCAACATGCATCATGAGTTTCATGCAGGACAGCAGGACATATATCTGCTCATGCAGGTAGTATACAAACACACCGTTTTTGTTCTTTCGAGAACACAATACTCCTATACATTTTAAATTAGAACAAGAAAAATTAGGGACCAACTATAGTCGTCTGAATTTTTTTGGTGGGGATTAAACGGCCGTGCTTCTTTCTTCTTCCTTCAACCGTTCCTCTTCCCAGAAAATTGACTTTATCCAAACTGCAAATTCAGTCAACTTACAATAGCTATTGTAAAAAAAATTAAGGATAGCAGCACATGAAGGCAACATATTCTTCAGCTTTCAAAAAAATTGGTATGATATTGTTATTGACTTAAACATAGCATCCCAGCCTCGTGTGAGGTCAGTAAATACTAGTACCCCCTCCGATCCAACGCGTCAATTAATTTGTGATGGACTAGCAAATAGGCCCTATAGAGCAATTGAAAACAAAACCATACAGGATTTAAGTGTCGCCTCGTCAGACAGCTCTTTTGTTATGCAGCACACGATTCGTATTTTCCAGCTTATACAGAACAAAATCAGAATGCATCATGTGACATCCTTGAGCACAGCCAGAAGCACAGAAGCATCTATGTATCATCTCATCTATACTAGTATTGTTTATTCCTGATTAGCGTAGGCATGAACTTTACAACATGAAGTCCTAGATGCCTCTAACCGAAGAATGTGTGTAGGGGGTATTGAGAGATCTCACCAGCGGCAGCTTCACTATCTACGTGGATCATCTTGATGATCATTACCCTTGAAATTGTTTCATATACAAGCATCCAGAAAACTCATACTTGCATTTACTGTTGGAGCATCTGATGCTGACTGATCAAAAGTTGGGCGTAAACCAGCTCGTTCCAGGAATCCGGTACCCCGGGGAGACACCAGTGGCTACAGTCCTGGTATCTCTCAGGCGACCTCCTCTCCTCCTCACTCAGGTGTTGCTTGCGGTAGATCGAGGGGTGCGCATCCTTTCTATAGTCGGTCAATCTTGTTATGTTCAAGTAAACAACCGGGGTTCTCATCTTGTGGATCACATCCTCCAAAATGCTCATCTTTGGTGGGTAGGTTGAAAGGTATTGCTCATTTTTTATTGGCTCGGTCTCCTTGTCGCAGCTGCCTCCTGAATTCCATTGCCCGCCACTGCATATATCCACAACAACATATTAGTTCAGTCAAGGGCAACTCAGGAAAAACATAGCATGTAGGCAGTTCACAGAAAAGGCTATACACACCTGAAATGAGATGCTGAGTAGCCTCTGAACATCACGGTGGTTTTCTTGGGATTTACATTGCCATCAATCCATCTGGACCAGGTGATAAGGGCTTTATGAAAGGCGTCCACGACATTTAACTCACTATATATGTGACTACCTTCCTGGTAATAGTCCTTCCTGTGGCACAATGAATATATCTTCAGTGTTTAGGCAATCGAATGTATAGCAGCAAGTGCTTAGGCAACAAGAATGAAATGTACAGTAGATGATTGTCTAACAAGAGAGCAGTAAAAACAAGTTACCCTAGGGCAGTTTTTTCATGTGTCCACCAGTGTCCAGTATTGAAAATGATGAAGTCTGCATCCTTGTACTTTGGTGATGATTGCTCGACAATGTCAAGCCTAAGGGTTTCCTTTTTATTTCCATTGCTGACTCGCGTCTCCCACTCTTGAACTAGGAAAGGAGAGCGGAAGAACTCCACACTGCAGTTATAGTCCTAAACAACAGAAATTTCAACAAAGAAACATTATAATTACGGAAACGGATGCAAGTATACAGTAGTGTTGAACCAGTTCAAACTGGAGACTATACATACCGTGAACAGGAAAGAGTATGAGCCCTCGGTCTTAAACTCGCGCCTACCAGAAGCCTCAAAAACCTTCCTCTTGTCCTTGACAGAATGCCTCAATATACAAACCAGGGATTCCCACATGTTCCTGTTGAGTGAATCGCCAACAAAAACTAGTCTTTTCCCCCTCAGCCTCTCCAACATGTCGGTTGGATTCAATCTAGCGTAACAAATAACATAAATGGGCATGTCACACACAAAGCATGAAATAAATTCACCAACATTGGATCGAGCTAGTCTAACAAGCTTTCCTCACCTTGGGATGTTGCATCCACTGGGTTGCCACCGGAGCTTCTCATAACCTCGGTCCGGCCGGCCATTGAGATGGCAGTCGAAGGGCTCATCGATGTGAGGGCACGATCCCCCAGGGTAGAGAGGGTACGAGTCGTCCCGAACCCAATTCCCATGGAACATGTCACAGCCGGCCATCTCCTTTATCCAGTCAACCTTCTTATTTCCACCGGCACCACCAGCCTGCTTAGTTGATGACCCTTTGGCCAGAACTTCGCTGTGATTCCCAGCTTTTGCGGCGATTGTTTGGGATGAATGATCCTTCAGTGAGCCTGCGCTAACCGGGGGATGTGTTTCCTTCTTATTCATCCCACTACCATTTCCAACAGAAGAAGCTCCACTCGTCTCGTTCTGTTTCGTCACAACTGGAGATGCTGCAAGGGTCTGGTTCTTGGTTGAAGATCCATCTTCTTTCTCCCCTGCCACTGCAGTCTGATTACTAGTTGAAGCCACATTCCCACTTGATTTATCGCTCTGAATTCCGCCATCTTCGGCATTGCTCTTCACTGGACTAGCACTTGGTGCTGATTTATGGGTTTCATCCACATTTCCACTCCCTGATGCACCATCAGACTCTTTATTCAGATCAGCCTTCACAACTGTGTCAGTTCCGGCCGAGCCACTGCTCGGTGCACCAACTGAATCCTTCCCGTCAGCCTTGGCTGTGGTGCTATTTCCAGCAGCAGCACCACTGCTCGGAGCACCGCCTGCAGTCACTACCTGGTTATTATCAGACCCAATTCTGGAATCGGACTTCGCTGTGCTGCCATCTCCGGCAGAACTACCGCCGGAGACTCCAACTGAATCCTTGGTGTCTGCCTTCACCGCGGTGACATTTCCAGCAGCGCCATTATTGGTCGGAGCTCCGCTTGCCGACTGCTTACTGGATCCATCACTCTCCTCGTCGGCCTTCGCCACGGTTCTTTCTCCGGCGGAATCACTGGTTGGGGATTCACCACCACCCCCTGCCTGGCTACTAGAATCGCCTCCAGTAGAGTTGCCTTTATTCCGATCTGCCGAACTAATCGGCGCACCGCCACTCGTTGCAGAATTATTCGTCGGAGAATCGCTCTTGGCGGCGGCCGTGCCACTTCCCGCTGGGCTTCCGGCCGGCGGTGCACCGGCGCCGGCGGCATTGCTGCTTGGCGCACTACCTCCACTCCCCAACTGCTTGTCAGACCCAGCCGTAGCGGAACTGCTGCTCCCTGCTCCGCTCCCGACTTGCTTACTATCCACATCGCGATTCACCTCGCCGCCTCCCTCGCTCGATCCGCTGGCGGCGCCACCGCCGTCGCGGCGAGACGGCTCGGGCGAGGGGGCGGACGAGTTGGTGGGGAAGACGGACGAGAAGAAGGTCGAGACCTGCGAGCGGTACGGCGCCGTGGAGGCGTACACGCCGTCGAACCACGAGGCTCCGTCCCTGCCCCCGCCGACGCCCGCGCCGGCGGGGGCCGCGGGCGAGCAGAGGGCGATGTAGGCCGTCAATGCGGCGAAGGCCACCGCGAGGGCGTACACCACGAGCCTCGCGCGCCTGCGGGAGCGCCCCGCCCCGGCGCCGGCCGGGTCGAGCTGGCCCGCGTCGGCGCTAGCCATGGCCGCCAGCCCGCTCTGCTTCCACAGGCCCTTCATCCCGCGCGACGGCTGGGCGTCGGCGGCAGAGGACGCGGCGCCGGGCCGGAGTTCGGCGGCTGTGGGCGCGGGGAGGCGGTCCGAGTGGGGGCGGTGAGGAAGCGACAGTAACAGTGGAGGAGGAGATGGCGAATGATTTTGGGGGAGGAAGCTTTCGGGAGCAGTGGAAGTTGGAGGGGAAGAAGGGGTGACTGCGTGTACGCAGGTGGGGTGGCTTTAGGAAAGGGAATTTGGGGTGGCGAAATTAACGGGATCGCTGCTGGTCTGTTTAGATTTCTCTTGTTTGGTCGTTTTAGTGAGGTTGCCTTTTCTTGGGAGGGTCAAAGCAAGTCAAAAGGAGTGTTTGAAGATTCTAAGGCTGGGTTTCTTGTGCTCAAGTGTGATGCATGCTTATTCTGTAATATGTTCTAAATATTAGATACGAAAGCAAGCTAAAACGGGTAAAATAAACTCTAAAATAGAAAGAAAAAAAATCATATGATCAAATGGGATTATGAGTTACGAGAATCCACCGCAATGACAAACACAACCTAGATCCTTAATTGTGTTGATTTAGGAATCCATGTTTTAGGGCTACTTTGATTCAAAGGAATTATGTAAGATTTTTGGAGAATTGAAATTCTTAGGAATTTTTTCTACGTTGGCCCTTTAAGTTTATAGGATTGGATCCTATAAGATATTTTTTCTATAAAATCTTTTGTACTATATTTCATAGAAAATCTAACATCCACTCTAAACTCTTCTTAAATTTTCTTTGTTTTTCCCGTGACATCAAACACTCCTTGCTAATCCTATTGAATTTAACTGGGTATGCCACTTCAATTCTATACTTTTTCTATTCATGTATTTTCATAATCCTACGAATCAAATAGGGCCTTAATTTGTTAACTGAGAGATAAAAGGACGGAGTCAGTTTAACTTGGAGTGCTCCGACATGTTGTCTTAGGGTGGCCCTTTTTGCGGGCTATAAGGCATGGGAATTGCTTCTCTTAGACAGAATCGAAAGCTCGCGTTGGTCAACTCTTGCATCAAAGTTCTTCAAAAATGCTCTTGAGGCACTGCCCATGGTTCATCAGTGATTCAATCACCACCGAGAGGTCCGAGTTGACACTGTTTGACTTTAGCCAATTTGATTTGCAAGCAGGAACCCAAATCTAAGGGTCATTGCTTCTGCAACACCGACCTCTACCACATGCTCCAAAGCCCACGAGCTAGTCGCGACAAGAAAAGGCACCGTTGTCTTGAATGTTATCTAGTGCAAATCCTGCTCTAGCATCAGTGTCAAAACAAAGGCATCGACATGAGTTTCACCGTATCTAAGTGTGCTCGAATCCATCCGATTGTATGCTCATGAGATGCAAAGGCCGGGGTATTCCTTCTTTTCAAAAAGAAAAGAAAAACATTGTTCTTGGCTCCTTGCCTCTGATGTGGTCAAAATGGGTCTTGGGAAGAACGGCAAAGACCTACAGTGGTCAACTTTTATTCATGTGGGTTAGGAGAAACGTGAGAGCCCACTGGCTGTCGCGGCAAATATTAAAACCCCGGCCCTGAACAAACGGTCTGGTCGTCACGGGTGATCTTTGCCGTTGGCTCGCGTCGTGCCTTTCGCCGCATAAAACATCCGCGTGGCGCCGCTGACACACGGGACACGGAAACCGCGTCGACCACGTCGCGCGCACAGCCCTTCCACCGGCACAATCATCCGGGCAACGACGTACGCGTGCTCTGCTCGTCGATCGATCTCCCCGTGGCCTGCCACAACGACAATGGCGACGACGATGGATAACCTAACAGAATTAGTTTTTTTATAGTAGTTAAAGCATCTACAGTTGTATTGGGCAAATCCGATCCGCGCGTCCGCGGGCACAGACCGGGCACGCTTTATATTTCCTCTTACACACTCGCGTCCCTCATACCTAAACTTAAAATCATGCAATTCATGCAAAGCTACGTAAAACACGTGATCATATCGTAGTTCATCGGATTGGCCGGACAAAAAAAACATGATTCATCGGAGTTTAACGGCGGACAGTGCAAATCCATACTACAAACATAGATAAAATATAAACAGAATGAGAAAGGGCGGAGGAAATCACCATTTCCTCGCCGGCCCCTTCCCTTTTGGCCGTCGGCGCGGCTGTGCCCCTCCTCCGTGTAGGCGTCGGCATGCGGAGGCGCGTCGTCGTCAGAGTTGGAGGTGGAGCTGTCCGTCATATCCGAGTCGGAGCTGCACCTCATGCCCGACAGCCTGCGGACAGGCGGTCCTACTCCTTGGCATGGCCGGCCGCCTTCGCCTTCGCCGCCGCCTCCTTTGTTGCCTCGCGCTCCGACAACTCGATGGCGAGCCGGAGCGCCTTGGCATTCTTGCGGCGCAGGCGCAGCGCATCCGTCTCCGCCGTCGTGAGCGAGCGGCGGAGGACAGAAGCAAGGAGCGCTGCCTCAGGATCGACCGGCGCGCTCGCGCATGGACGGCGTGCGGACATCGACTCGGATGCCGCTGCCCTCTCCCTCGCCCGCTGCCGCTCGCGCCGGGCTGCTCGTGCCTCCGACTCGGGCGTCCGAGTGCGTGTCGGCCCCGCCGCGGGCACGAGGACCCAGTGGTGGCCGGACACCACCTCTGGAGCAGAGGGTGCTGGTGGTGGTCGGCGTACCTGGAGGAGCGGAGAAGAGTGGACGGAGCTGCACGCTGGGTGGGAAGGGCCGACGACGTCGCCGGCGCTGACGAAGTGGATCCGCTGCTGCCGGATCCGCCTTGGTCGAGGACCGAACGCCTCAATGCGATGTAGAGGGCGACCTCCTCCACATCGCCGGGGTCCGCTTCGCGCAGCAGGCTAGCCCAGTTGTCGTCGGAGCCGGAGTCCCCACCGGAGGCAGCGCTGCTTCGGTCACCGGCCATCGGATGCGTTTGGAGGGGATTGGAAGTGGAGTGGACGGAGAGGGGAGTGAAGTGGAGTTCGGATTGACTGCGGTCTAGGGTTTTCCGGACGGCGATATTTGTGGGGCAGGCGTGGGCCAGGATGGGCCAAGTCGACGTGGCGGGCGCGCCCAGACCGCCCCATATTTGGGTCGGATATGAGGGGTGCCGGTCAGCCCGGGCGTTTGAGGGCGGTTTGAGAGGCCCGTTTGGGTCCAAATTTTGTGACCGGGCGGCCTGCCCGGGCGTTTGAGACGGGTTTGAGGGGTCCGGTTGTAGATGCTCTTTAGGGCATCCCAAAGTCGACCCGCAAACCGTCTGGACCACGCTGTCCGGACCACCGAAGTCATCCAACGCAGGCATGTATCGGTCCGTGGAGCGGTCCAAATGTGATTTCTCCCGCGAACCGAAGTCAAAAGTGAGGGAGGTTTGCGAGAGTACGGACCGATCACAAGTCCGCTTTTGACCGCCCTGGCCCACCAAAAACCCCTCTGTCCTCCCACACGCGCATCCCGTCCGGCGCCAGCTGCCCGCATTCATGCCGCTGTAGAGCAGGCCGCTCTGCATTGAAGGCCGTTCCAGGGCAGATGTGACCTCTCACTACTCTGCCACTGAAGCGGCTCGCCGGCCGAGGGCGCCGCCCGTTGCACGTTTGGCTGAACACGCCTCCTCGTCGCATTCATACGCCTCCATTCAACCCGCGTGGAAACCGAAAAACCTACTCCGGCCACACATCCGCTCATGAGCGGGCCGGCATTAAACGCAACGCCGGCCGAGCTCCTCCCGCCCATCCTCTATTTAAACGAGGCTAGATGTCAGGCAAGAGTCGCACCCCTCCGCCGTTCCCCCATCTTCTCCTTCACCATTTTCTTCACTCTTCCGATGGCTTCTGAAGAGCAGTTCTCCGGTATACAAGCCGGCTAGGTGGCACCGAGCCCGCTGGATACGAGCGAGGCAGCTCGCTGCTCCAGTTCCTGCGCCTGATCCGAAGGAGCAAGTTGCCGCCCCAAACCTTCGTGTGGTTCAGCAACTCGCCGCTCGAGGCAAACTCGATGAGGAGTGGCGAGTTGCTCCACACCAGCACGTCGGGGAGCACAGCGGCACGGGCATCACCGCATCCAGTGCCTGCGACCGAGCCATCCGCCGTCGACGCGCGCGTAGCCGCGCCATGCACACAGAGAAAGAAGTTGGTTGCACGGATGTGGACGAGGTGGCGACCAACACGTCCGCGCCCGCCGCCATCATCGAGGAGAAGTAGAACAAGGAAGGCCGCCGCCGCTTGGGTCCCAGGAAGGGCACCGCCGGATACCCGGCCGGTTCTCCTTTATCTCAGACCATGTTGGACACCCGCTTGAGCTCCACGGGAGCACCATTCCCCTCCGTCTAAAGCACCTTCTTTGCTGCTCCAATGAGGGGCGCAGGCGGACACAGGGAAGACACGGGGGAAGAACATGCCTCCAGGGCTCCCTGCATATTCAGGGTTGCCGGACATGGGGAAGACAAGCCGCGGCTGGCCATAGACTAGTGTAGTGTATTCGTGTCGTGAGAGTGGAGCTCCGTACGATAGTATATGGCCATAGACATAGTTTTAGCTTCTTAGTTGAAAATATGTCCAAAACGTAAGCGTTCTCTTCCGGTTTGTATGAAATTCGTCATGTTTATACAAAATCTGGTCGTGTTTGCATGAATTTTACGCGGTTTGTCGAAAAAGAGTTTGAAATGTATGCGGCTAGCGTTGGATGTCGACCTTCTATATTCCTGTCTGTGGACTGGTACTCCTTATACTCAGACGGATGCGGAAATTTTTTTACGGGTTGTCGTTGAAGATGTCCTTGACTCGAGCAGTGCTCCGTGAAACATCGATCATTAGCACGCCACGCTGGCCTTGTTCCTTACTCATTGTTTACATCCCGGCCGCATCGGCCTTCTTAACTCAGCGCACGCGGATACTGTGGCATCCGTTTGCCAAACAGCGGTACAGTTTTCTTCGCAGGACAAACGGTACAGAGTTAGCGGGTGAAATATTTCTCGGCTACCCAGACAGGTCTCCCTCCATGTAGTCCTAGAACGCTCGCACGGGATGGCTTAATGTTGCAAAAGGGGACATCATTTCACCCCAAAAAAGCTATTAGTACCGGCGCGGCGCTTTTGCTTTTGCATTAGAGATGGGCTCCCGCTACTTTCCTCGCACATGGACATGGTAAACAGCAGCACTTTTCGAGTCGTTAGAGCTTCGTTCTCACAAGGATTTGATTTCCCCCCTCTATATTCAGGTCGGAACTAACCCATTTTTTACGTCCACATCGTCCAAGCGATGAAGAGGAGATAGTAACGCTGCGTGATGTGATGAAAAGAACGCGCACCGATCGAGTGAACGGGCCGGGTCCAAGCAAGAAGAAAACGGCGTGGCGTTTAGGTACGAGGTCACTTCGATTCAGAGTGTCTGACTCCACCATACACACTAGTCAATGATCCACTACGCCGCAGCTCCGGACTTGTGAATTTGGTGGAGCAATTAGACAGGTTTTCACTCACTACTTGCCTATCTCCATGCCTGGAAATATGGCTCATGCTGCCATGCATGGACTAAGCAAAGAAGAGTGCACATACATAAAGAATTTTAGATGTACTACTGAAGAATAAATAATGTCTGTTAGTTCCTCAAAAAAAAAAAATTTGTCTGTGCCTCGAGATGCGGATCTAGTGGAACATGATTATCAAGCAGTATCATCACTCTTTCTCATAGTACAATATAATCAAGCGCAGCAAACCTAGAACATTCTTTCCAGATCACATGCACCCCAAAACTCTCATGGTCGGCCATCGTCTTCCTAGTGATCGAGGGCCCATGCATGTCGCGTCCTGCTTCCCTCTAAGGGCATCTTCAATGGTTGTAAGATAGTTGTTGGTAAATTTTGCCACATGTGATTTTTGATGATGTGTCATACAATAAATGAGGAAAAAGAGGAAGGTTGTATGTACATGAACCAACACCCCTTGCACAAGCTCCAATGTAGAATGAGAGAGCACCTTATTTATTATCTCACATCCTATTGGGCAAATTAGATACAACATATTGGAATTGTTGTATGTTAAGGTGTTGGTTGATGACATGGCATATTTTACCAACAAGCTAACATACAAACTGTTGTAGATGCCCTAAACGAAAGGTGAGGAGGACCCATGCATGCTAAGTATCACAAAGACTGTTGATGTGTAGTACGCGCGTGGTAGCGTGTGGGGTTCCTAGGTTTATCTTGTAACGTTTTCCTCGAAACCCTAAAACCCCTTGGCGGTGACTAGGGTTCGGTGGACTTGACGGCGCCCGCAGATCTCATCGGCGGGGCGCACCGGTAATCCACGGGACGATGGCTTCAGCGTCTGCTGGGAACGGACGGCGAGGTGGCGGCGCCCTCTCTCCTCGCTCGGCTCGAGCGCAGATGGAGGAGGCGCTCGGGAAGTTGGATATCTTTGAGGAGGAAGCGACACCCTTGGTGATTGATGACTCCGACGATGGCTCTCCGCCGAAGTGGCTTCTTGGGGGCAAGGTGCTGTTCAGAAACCTTTTCCACATACACACAATCTCCAACGCGCTCCGCCCTGCCTGGGGAAACCCTAGAGGCCTGGTCTTTCATCCTCTGGGAGAAAACATGTTTACTGCGGAATTTGAATCTAAACATGATCGAGACCGGGTCTGGGAGGGGTCTCCATGGCACATTAGCAAGCATGCAGTAATCCTGGAGGAGTTTGAGGAACATATGCAACCTTCAGAGCTTAAATTTGACAAGCTGCCAATTTGGGCTCGGGTAGTGAATCTACCCTATAACCTGAGGAATGATACCCGAGGTCTGGCAATAGTTCAGCAGATCGACAAGACTGCTTCTGTTGTCCAGATTGATCCTGTGGGAGGCTTCTTACGAGCAAGGGTAACCATTGAGGTACAAAAACCTCTCCGCAGATGGATCTTGATCAATTCGGCAAAGAGGAAGAGTACGGATCGCTATGACATTGAATATGAGCAGATCCCGCACTTCTGCTTCTCATGTGGCTGATTGGGTCGTTCAGATCTCTTCTGTCCGACTCCTGGGACTAGGGACGAGAAGGGCGATCTCCCGTTTAACGCCTCTTTACGGGCGCCGGAAGATCGCAGGTAAGCAAATTCTGGAGAGAACCCGACGAGGGATAGGAACCATAACCAACATAGCACAAGGGAATCCCAGTCGTCGAGCTCCCAGCAGAAGGGAGGGCCGGAGGTGACATCTCCTATCAAAACTCCGGCACCACAAAAACGTAAAGGTGGGCCACATCCCACCCAGGTGTATCGCAGAGTGGAGCAACAGCCGCTGGCAATCACTGAGCATGGCGAGGTTAACGCCAACAACATCGATGGGGAGGGCACGCCCGATCCTACAGCTCAAGCTCCGGATAACCTGAATGAAACTTTCCCTGAGAGGGAACCGAAGAAGAAAAGGCCTACCCCACCAACGTCTGAATCATCGGCAGCGGCTGCGAGTCAGCCCTGCCTGAGCCAATGAATGCCATGAGCTGGAACTGCCGAGAGCTTGGGAACCCTAGGATAGTTCGCGAGCTTCGCAATATAGTGAAGCAAGAAGGTCCTACCCTGCTTTTCGTCATGGAGACAAAGATCAGGGGGAAACATGTAGAAGATTTGAAGCATACTTTAGGTTTTTCTGGTTGTTTTGCCGTCGATAGTGATGGTTTAAGTGGAGGTATCAGTCTGTTTTGATCAAAAGATGTCGATGTTAGTTTGGAGAATTTCAGCAAGTCTCGTATTGATGTGAAGGTCAAACAGAATAATAAAATTTGGCGTTTCACTGGCTTTTATGGCGAGCCACGTTTGGAGAATCGCCACCACAGTTGGCGGTTTCTTCGTACTCTTTTTGCTGTTACGCATAGGGCATGGATTTGCATGGGCGACTTCAATGAAACCCTACATGCGGACGAGCACTTTAGTATACATGCAAGACCGGAAGCACAAATGCGTGCCTTCCGTGAGGCGATTTCGGATTGCTCACTCCAGGATTTGGGGTGGCATGGTGTCCCTTTCACATGGGATAATAGGCAGCATGGGAACATGAACGTGAAAGCAAGACTAGATAGGGTCTTTGCTAATGCCGAATTCCTTCAGCTGTATGAGTTCTCAAGTGTAAAACATATCAGCAGTGTAGTATCAGATCACTGTTTTCTCCTTGCTGAGTGTCGAGCTACGGCAATGATGGGTTGGCCCCGCGCGAACCACTCTTTCCGCTATGAAAACGTATGGCAGTCACATGCCGACTATGATGAGAAGGTACAGAATATGTGGCAAACGGGAGCAGGTCAGAGAGGACTACAAAGCATTGTTGATGCCCTCTCCGTGGTCCAGAGAGAGCTTGGATCATGGGGAAATCAAGAGTTTGGAAACATGGAACGTAGAGTTCGCAAACTTCAGAAAAGACTTGAGCGTCTTCGTACTGCAGCGGTTGGGCGCGGTCCAAATGACGAAGAGAAGGTGATGTTGGCTTGAACTACGTCGGTGTTTCCCCAAAGAGGAAGGGATGATGCAACACAACAACGGTAGGTATTTCCCTCAATGATGAGACCAAGGTTATCGAACCAGTAGGAGAATCACGCAACACTACGTGAACGGCACCTGCACGCAAATAACAAATACTCGCAATCTGTTGGGGATATAACTATTAGGTATAACCCGCCCAGGAGGGGCCGGGTCATACCACTGACGATTTGTAAAATGAAGATGGCAGATCATGGCAAACCTATTGACGGCCCAAGACCCAGAGGCGACTTGAGGCCCAAGAGGATGAACCGCCATATGTGTAACTTGTGTTGTAAGGCAAGCTTAGTTAGTCACTGAGCTGGACACGTTGTGTATGAGCCAGCCGGGACTCTGTAAGCCGCCGGGCATCAACCTGTGTATATAAAGGTGTGACCCAGCGGCGGGTTAACTCAGGAAACAAGAGATCTAGAAGTAGGTCAAGCGTATTCGCTCCCTGGTAATCGAAACCCAAGTAATACAACCCCAAACTGGAGTAGGCCTTTACCTCGTTGCGAGGGGCTGAACCAGTATAAACTCTATGTGTCCTTTGTCCTGATTAACCCCTTTAATCTAACCTAGTTGTGATGGCTCCACGACTAAGTCCTTTCGCTAGGGCATCTGCCGTGTTAAGTCCATGATAGTTGGAGTCCACCATGGGGCTAGCGCACGGTGGTTTCGAGTTCTTAAAGGGCAACTTCGCAGGGATCAAGAGATACGCTGTGGGCCGGATAACCAAGAGTCGTCGCGGCAAACTCTACATCGATGACGCAGGCTGGGGCTCCGAGGCCGGCTCAATCGAGTACGGGTACCGGGTCCCCTTCGGTGGAATCCATGTCTTCGTCAGCAAGATCAGTGAATCGGACCCTAAGCCGGACACCTGCACCGACATCATCGAGACGGCTCAGCGTGCACGACCCGCCAAGGTTCAAGCCGCTGTGAAGCATGCCTTTGTTGGTTTTATCCATGGGGAAGAACGTGAGGAAGGATCTGTGTCTGGTGGTGAGACGGCCATCTACTCTGATGGTGAATCGTCAACCGATGAGACCGATTCAATGTATCAACTGCAGGACGGCCGACTTGGGGGCTATTCCGATGGCGACAGTATTCCGGACCCCTATGAGCCGCCGAACAGGATTGCGATTTTCATGGCCGGTACACAGCCGGCCTCGGCTCAACGACCGCCGCGGCTATGACCTCCAGCTCAACGGCTGTGGCAATGGCTAGTGCTAGCAGCTCTGCGCGCCCGCCGACTCAGGTTCTGACAGAGTTGTTGGAGGCTTTGGCGACTTTGATGGGGGTGGAGGTGACCCCAGACACTCAAGAACAACATAAGGTGGATGTCACGAAGCTACGAGATGAGATAGCTCAAGCCAAGGAAGAACTGGCGGCTGAGAACGCTAGGATGGCCACAAAGCGAGCTGCTTTGGACGCTCAGGCACAATGGATTCAGGTAGACTCTTTCCGGCTCACCTTGGATCAAAACGCTTCAAATGCCATCATGAGAAGGAGGCACCAGAGTCACTTACCTCTGGTTTACGATGCGAGAAACCTCTTCAATACGCCTGGGGCAGGGACCAGTGACCCGCCTGTGGTGAACCGGGCGGTTGAGGCGCCCGTTACCGGAGCGCCGGTTCAGCCACGTGCTGTGGATCCACCTCATTTGGATATGACTCCGCCTCAGCATGTTCCGACGCTGCCGGGTCATTATTCTAACCCTTTGGATAATATGATTGCTGCGACGACGCGATTGGCGGCTCTCCCAGTCCCAGTTGAAGGCGAGTCTCCGGCAACGATAGAGACATGGAGGGCCAGAGAGCTTCTTCAGACAGAAGTGGCTCAACAGGCGGCTTACTCGTATAGCCGCGAACGAATTCACTCAACCCCTTGACCAAGCCGGAGTTATAGCAGGCACATTGACTCGCCAGCAGTTTCAAGCAGTGAGCAACACCATAACCAGCCTCGTAGGCATGACCCGGCGCGCGGTGGTGTCGATGCTCAGACTTTGGTGGATCAGGGCAGGGCATGTCGGGAGGCGGAGCTGGCGGCCCAGCTAGCGGCTCAACAGCACTCTCCGGTTTATCCATCAGCGTCTGTGGAGGCAGGAGTGACCTCTAGAACCCTGGGTGTGCCGTGTTTAGTGTCGGCTCTACGCAACGAGCGTTTGCCTAAGGATTTCAAGGGCCCTCGTAAGGTGCCTAATTACACAGTGGATCAGCCCCCAGAGGCTTGGATTGAGAGCTATGAGATGGCTATGGAGATGTTGGATGTTAATGATGCTGCGTGTGCTAAGTATTTCGACATGATGTTGGATGGGCCGGCTCATACTTGGTTGAAAGGGCTGCCTGCTAACTCCATTAGGTCATGGGCGTAGTTGAAAACGTGTTTTATCCAAAAAATTAAAGACACATGCAAGCAGCCTATGTCAATTCTGGATTTAGACTCTTGCGTCCAAGGTGAGGGCGAGTCAACAACCAATTAGGTACGCTGGATCTCAGCCGTTATACACTCATCGGATAGTATCAACGCCGGTTCAGTAGTCCTGATGTTGGAGAAGAATTGCCGTTTCCTTCCCCTTAAGCAGAAACTGGGGCGGCTTAAATGCCACTGCAATGACATGGGGGAGCTCATGGCGTCTCTCGTCAAATATGCCGACTCTGATAGTACTAAAGACCCTGAGTCTGATGAAGAGAAGACTGGTAAGGGGAAGAAGAGCGGCAATGCAAGGGGCCAGCAGCATAATACGGCGGGTCAAAGTGGCAACGATAAGCGCAAGGCTGATGGCAATTTAGATTTTCTGGCTAACACCAATACGTAGAATAATAATCAGTGTCGCAAGGGAAAGCCGCCCGGCTTGGAGGGCCAAAATTTAACATTGATGCGATGATGAATCAGCCTTGTCCAAAGCATGGTACGCAAGAGAAGCCGGCCAATCATCTGTGGAAGGATTGCTTCATCATGAGGAGTATAGGAATTCCAATTTTTTCCAGAACAATCGTGGCCCCAATGGCGGCTCAGGATCCAGCTCTCACGGGCCTGGCTTTGGTGGCGGCGGCTCAAACTCTGGTTTCCAGGGCTAGGGCAGTTAAGGCGGTTTTAATCAACAATCTGGTCAAGGGAATCAGCAGCAGCAGCCTGGTTATCAGAGTAATCCAAAGCAGTTGAATAGTGGTCATTATCATGTGTTTCCCACAAGCTCATGTAAACGGGACCAGAAGGTTCATAAGAGGGCAGTCAACGCGGTTGAGCCGGCGATCCCTCGATACTTGCGATGGTCCGAACATGCTACTGTATGGAGCCGTGAGGATCACCCGCCCCGGGCTGACAATCCGGGTCACTTGGCTTTGGTGGTTGCGCCTCAGGTTGGAGGTTACAAGTTCACTAAAGTGCTCATGGATGGAGGCAGCAACATCAATATCCTTTATTATGATATCTTCCGCCGTATGAATTTAACTGATAAGGATCTTAAGCCGTCTAATACTGTTTTCTATGGTGTGGTGCCTGTTAAGTCGGCGTATCCGGTGGTTAGATAGCTTTGGAAGTGGCTTTTGGTGATGAGCATGATTACAGAGCTGAGACATTGACTTTTGAAGTGGTCAGGATCAAGAGCCCTTATCACGCTTTGTTTGGGCGGCCGGCTTGTGCTAAGTTTATGGCAAGGCCTTGTTATGTTTATCTGCAGCTTAAGATGCCGGGTCATAAGGGTACCATCACAGTGCATCGGAATAGGAAGATAGCCTTGGAGTGTGAAGAGGGGGATGCCACTTATGCCGAGTCTGTTTGTGCAACAGAGGAGTTGAAGTTTTACAAAGATAATGTTGACCCAGCAGATATGACACCTTTGAAGAAGCCAACCATAGAGCACGACCCCTTGTTGAAGTTTAAATCGGCAGATGACACTAAGCTGGTTGATTTTGTTCCTGGCGACTCATCCAAGCAGTTCTGTATTAGTGCTAATATGGATCCGAAACGCGCTCATCAAATTCATCCGTGAGAACTGGGACATCTTTGCATGGAAACCTTCTGACATGCCAGGTGTACCAAGGGAACTCGCTGAGCACACTCTCAATATTGATCCAAAGTTTAAACCGGTCAAGCAATTCCTTCGTCGTTTCAGTGAGGAGAGGCGCTAGGCCATTAGTGAAGAAGTGGCCTGGCTCTTGGCGGCTGGGTTTATTGTGGAAGTTTTTCATCCTGAGTGGTTGGCTAACCCGGTGCTGGTACTTAAGAAGAACTGTACTTGGCGTATGTGTGTAGATTACACAGACTTAAACAAGGCCTGTCCGGCTGATCCTTTTGCTCTTCCCCGTATTGATCAGATTATTGATGCTACGACGGGTTGTGAGGAGGAATTAGCTACTTCAACGATCTTTGATGGTTATAGGGGTATCCAAAGTACAAACCTGATGGTTTTTTGTTATCCCAACCATTCTTCCCAGCCCTGATACCGATCAGGAAAGGGGTAATTTCTAACGAAGTTTTTCTCTTGTTGATTCCTATTTCTAGGTGTAGTGCTTTTCTCCCCTATGTTGCCTACGGATACTAATAGAGTAGGATTGGCCTGTAATCCATACCATACCATATCCGTTTGAGTTTTTTGGATGCTTAGTCTGGTTATCATCAGATCAAGATGGCAGTTAAGGACCAGGAGAAGACAGCTTTCATCACTCCCTTTGGAGCCTTCTGCTATGTATCTATGCCTTTTGGGCTCAAGAGTGCTCAGGCGACTTATCAGCGATGTGTTCAGAATTGTCTGCATGACCAGATTGGGCGCAATGTTCATGCTTATGTGGATGATATTGTGGTGAAATCCAGGAAGAAAGAGACTTTGATAGATGATTTGCAAGAGACCTTTGACAATCTCCGGGTCTACAAGATGATGCTTAACCCGGCCAAGTGTGTCTTTGGTGTACCAGCAGGCAAGCTCTTGGGTTTTTTGGTTTCTGAACGGGCCATTGAAGCTAACCCGGAGAAAATCAAGGCTATCACTTCCTTGGCTAAGCTGGCATGTATTAATGATGTCCAGCGTCCGGCGGGTCGTATTGTGGCCTTAAGCCGGTTCATAAGCCGGTTGGGTGAAAAAGCTATCCCTTTGTACCAGATGATGAAGAAAACAGATCACTTTGTCTGGAGTAATGCTGCTAATCAGGCATTTGAAGCCTTGGAGAAACAGTTAGCTGAGCCACCGATCCTTGCTGCTCCTATTGATAAGGAGCCCTTGTTGTTATATGTGGCTGCTAATAGCCGAGCTGTCAGCGTGGCAATTGTTGTGGTGAGGAAGGAATCAGGCAAGGAGTATCCGGTTCAGCGGCCGGTTTATTATGTCAGTGAGGTACTCATTGAATCCAAGCAGAGATATCCGCATTGGCAGAAACTGGTATATGGAGTGTTCATGGCTAGTCGTGAGCTGAAGCAGTATTTCTTTGGTCATCCCATCACTTTGGTTAGTTCTGCTCCCTTGGGGGATATTATTCAAAACAGAGAAGCCACAGGTCGGGTAGCAAAAGGGGCCATTGAGCTTGGACCCCATGGTTTGAAGTATGTGCCTTGGACAGCTATCAAGTCTCAAGCATTTGTGGATTTTATCAATGAATGGACTGAGCTGTAGATGCCTGAGGAGAAGCCGGATAGCACATATTGGACTATTCACTTTGATGGATCCAGACAGTTGGAAGGCTCGGGGGCTGGAGTTATTTTGACTTCCCCAGGAGGTGATAAATTTTGTTATGTTTTTAAGGTTGATGTTCCCTTGTACTAACAATGCAGCTGAGTATGAGGCCTTGCTCCATGGTCTTCGGATGGCTAAAGAGATGAATCTAAGCCGGGTGAGGTGTTTTGGTGACTCACATTTGGTGGCTCAGCAAGTTTCAGGCACTTGGTATTCAAAAGACCCACTCATGGCGGCTTACCGCCGAGAGGTCGATGCTATTGCTGGTCATTTCAAAGGTTATCAAGTGGAGCATGTCGATCACAGGAAAAATGAGGTGGCTGATGCTTTGAGCCGGCTAGGGTCCCAGCGTAAGCCAGTACCACCTAATGTTTTCATTGATATTCTACATAACCCTTCAGTCAAATTGTCTACGGAGGAAGATCTTGCTATTCCTGACCCGGAGGCGCAGTTGGTGGCGGCTCTTCATGCTATTCCTGATTGGACAGTTCCATATTTGGCTTATATGACCCGAGGTGAGTTACCTGAAGATGAAACTTTGGCCAGGCAGATAACCCGACGGTCAAAGTCAATGACTATTGTCAATGGAGAGTTGCATCGCTGCAGTGTTACAGGGGTGTTTCAATGTTGTGTTTCTCCTGAGGAAGGCCATGAGATTCTGCGGGAGATTCATGAAGGAGATTGTGGTCATCATGCCGGCTCTAAGTCTCTCGTAGCCAAGGCTTTCCGTCATGGGTTTTATTGGCTGACGGCTAATGATGATGCAGAGGATTTGGTCAGTAAATGTGATGGTTGTCAGAAATTTTCAAGACGAGCTCATGTGCCGGCTCAAGAATTAAGGATGATTCCAATTACTTGGCCGTTTGCAGTCTGGGGGCTGGATATGGTTGGACCTTTCAAAAGGTCCAAGGATAAAAAGACCCACCTTTTGGTGGCGGTTGACAAACTTACAAAGTGGGTTGAGGCAGAGCCGGTCAGTAAGTGTGACGCGGCGACAGTGGTTCAATTCATCAAAAAGGTGATTTTCCGATTTGGCTATCCTCTCAGCATTATAACTGATAATGGCACTAATCTGTCCAAGGGTGCTATGAAAGAATTCTGTCAATGAGAGCATATTCGTCTTGATGTATCATCAGTGGCTCACCCCCAGTCCAATGGCCAAGCTGAGAGAGCCAATCAAGAAATTTTGAGAGGCATCAAGCCCCGGCTTATGGTCCCTTTGCAAAGGACGCCGGGTTGTTGGGTGGACGAATTGCCCTAAGTGCTATGGAGTATCAATACTTCCCCCAATAGATCTACGGGTTACACGCCTTTCTTCATGGTTTACGGAGCAGAGGCGGTTCTCCCTAGTGACATCCGGCACGACTCGCCCCGTGTGGTGGCTTATGTTGAAGCTGATAATGAAAGAGCACGTCAGGATGATCTTGACTTGTTGGATGAGGAGCGTGACCATGTGGCAGCTCGTTCGGCAATTTATCAGCAAGATCAGCATCGTTATCATAGCCGCCGGGTTAAAAACAGGACCTTTCAAGAAGGAGATTTGGTGCTCTGGCTCATCCAGGATCAAACTGATATGCACAAACTATCCCACCTTGGGAAGGGCCCTTTGTGGCCAGCAAAAATCTGAACAATGGGTCATATTACCTTATCGATGTTCGAGACCACAAGGACTCATGCACGTCGGAGGAGGAGACCCGCCGGCCATGGAATATTGCTCATCCTTGGCCTTATTACACCTGAGTCACCGGCTCTTGTGATGTACATACTTCTATCAATGTATATATTATGATTAGTATAATAAAGCCGGCATCCCTGATAATTCAGGGTCTCTGTTGTTTCATTTCTGAGAATATATATGAGTCTTTATTGTCACTTCATACGATCACTTGGGGGCTTCCTACTTATTGAGCATAGCTATGGCTACCTGCTTGATCCGGCTTGTACGCCATGATTCAAAATACATGGGGACTTCCTGCTCATTGAGCATAGCTATGACTACCCTAATGATCCGGCTTATACGCCTGGAATGAAATGTTACTTGGGGGCTCCTTGTTAATGAACAGAGCTTTGTTGTCCCTTGTAATAGGCTTGGACGCCAGGTGTATTCACCAAAAGTCTGGGTTATCCTGCCTTTGTTTGCCTGCCACTCCGACCAGGTAATCCTGGAAAGACTCGTCGTACTCTTGACAATCAATCTTATAAAGACCCTGAATTTGTCAAAGTTAAAATGGCGATTGGTCATGTGAGGTCCGGCTTACGGGTTTGAATTAAGGTTTAACTCAGCGGCTGCGCAGCCCTTGAATAACTCTTGACATTGAGGCTTGGCAACCTATGAATGCCTTGTTTTTTCTGATTTATATTTGCTTTGAACATTTTTTGAGGTTCATCTTTGTGCCATGTTGATATATGGTTGAAAACTGATTGGGGCCACCTTGCCTTATGGTTCATATATGATTCTATCAGGAGTTTTATTAACCCGACCTGGTTTTGGACTTTAAGTCGCCAGTGTGTGATGATTATGTGCTTGGAGTTCTGTGCTCTAAGCTTTGGGATGTTACCCTTACTGCACGTTGCGTGGTAAGCCGGCAGTATGAACAAATATCACAGGTATGATATTTATTTTATTATGATTATACGAGGTTTTGATAAACCCGCCCTGGTCATGGACTATTCAGTCACCAGTAGATTTTATATGGGGTATTATGACCCGTCCTGGGGTAAACCGCCAGGGCACCTGTTATCTGCTTATGTGCAGGAAAAAGTGATAAGCATGGACTGCATAATTGATGATGTTATAAGCATAAGTGGCAGATCTTTGAAATGACGGGTCGACAGTGTTATGCAAATAAAAACGTGCATGATGGCACGATGGGTCATTGTTTTACTACTCTATTACATGGCTCCCCGAGTCCAAATGATTAAGTGTTTTTCACGCAACGTCTGATGACGCAGATTATGAACCAGCCAGCGGATCAATCTTCCTGCTCTTGGCGGGTTGAGCCTTCTGGGTCATCCCGCGCTGCTTCTTCTTCTTCTTCCTCCACTGTCTGGAAGTTAGGTGATGCCCAATTGATGCCAGTTAAGGCTTGAAACTCAGCTTCGTCATCAATAAGTTCAGACGGATCAATTTCAGGAGCGAAAGTATGCTTACGGATTGGAGGGATAAGATCCACAATTTTATAAGTCGGGGTTGGCATTTTCTGATTGTCTGCTGTGTAAGCCGGCTGATATCTTGACATATCTGTTTCTTCGGCAAGTTTGCTCGCCAACGGACGTATCTCTTTCACACAAGCAGCAAAATCCCGCTTATCAAAGGGAGACCCGTCCTCTTTGAAACTGGGGCAGCTAGTGGCTAGCTCGGCCGGATCTAATTCTGCCCGCCACGCCTTCGCCCGGCTTTAAAGCCGTAATGGCACCGACTCTCATAGCCGACCGCTTGATTTCATCAATTCTTGCTGGCAGGACAGAAAGCTTGCTTAAAACATCGTTGAGCAGGGATGGTGCTTGATTGGTTGGAGAGATGGTGGCTATTGTGCGCTGAGCATCGGTATACAATTGCTCCACTAATGTGTAAACCGCCTTGAGCTTTATCAGCATCTCTTTACCAACGTTGCTACTCTGGGGGCCTGCATACATAATGTGGTTAAGTCACCAGGCGGCTTACAAAGAGGAGCGTGGAAATTCATTATGATATTTTAAGTCTTACTTACCAAAAATGGCAGGTCATCTGTGTGATCTGACGTTTTAAGCCGCTGAGTTCCGTGGTGACCTCCTGCAAAGAGGCTTCAACTTTTTCAGCCCTCTGTATTAGGGCAATTTTTTCTTTAGCCCAGGCGGCTTTCTCAGTGTTGAACCCGGGTTTAAGCTTCTCTGCTTCATCCAAGCTAAACTTGAACTTGGAGTCAGCCTTCCGGGTCCCAGCTTCTTGCAGTTCAAGTCGGTTTTTTACATCAGCCAATTGAGATTGAAATTGAGCTAAGGCCTCCTGCAAATGAAAAAGTTTGAATAATTATCAATAGTTATGTCACAATATAAATTCAGAAAAAGTCCCAAGCCCTTTGCAAGCAATAGCACTTGACACTTGGGGGCTAATGGGTGCAGAAAGTTTCTCTTATGAAGTAGTGACAGACAAATCCGGTTCATCTTTTTCCAAGATAACCCGGCCTGTGAGGGTGGCAAGGTGAGATTTTTATTCAGTGACAGTGATATGTCCCGTCTTATTCATGTTGATTAAACCGGCCCTTGGGGGCTACATGTGCAAAGTTCATCACTACGATCTAAAGCCCCGTCTTAACTTGATAAGTTTAAGCCGGCCCTTAGGGGCTACTAGTTTTGATTTTTATATATATCTAAGGCTATCTAAAAGTCTACAACATATTCAATTCTATCATATTCAGTAGACTTGGGGGCTGAAGGAATATATCTTACAGACAAGGCAGAAGTTGATACCTCATATTTCTGGTGCATGTGTTTGACCATGTCAATCTCCAAGTCGCGGATACCGTGTACTTGGCTGAGGTAGCTAGAGAGTACTTCACTGATGCTCAGATGAGAATAATTGGCCATGTCAAATTTGACTTTGTGTTTCTCAATCAACTCTTCTTTCGCAGAGTGTTTCGCCAGGGCAGTGGGATTCCCCGGTTCTTGAAAATCAGTGCCGGTGATCAGAACTTCTTCAGTATTTGGTCCTGAAGGCTTTACTGGGCTTGGCGGTTCAGCGCCCAAAGGGTGAATAATTGTATGGTCGGTGGAGGCGCCAGGATTCTTTGGTGGCGGGTCATCAGCAAGCTCCTCTGGGTGTTGCACAGAAGCCTCAGATACCGGTGCTTGTTTCTCCGGTTCACGAACTTTTGGGTCTTCGACCGGTTTATTATTTTTTGCCTTCTTGCTAGGCTTTGCTATTCCACTGCAGAAAAGAGACAAGGTTAGTATATGTGCAGATATGTGGAAAAACAAAGATAGTCTTTACCCAGGGGCGGTCTTGAAAGCCGGAAGCTGGGTCTGAGATGAATCGCCAGAAGAAGAGTGGGAAGTCCCCTGATAATTTGAGCTGGAAGGATTAAGTGGTTGGCAAATAAGACCCGCCTTGGGATAAAAAGAGTTGGGATTCTAAAGCACCTCGTTTCGGCATTTGCGTGGGACTGGTGTGTTGGGTAACCCGGAGGAAAGCTCTCCACCTCCGCTGGTCCGAGTTCTACGCCGGTTCTCATGCTGTTGTTGCTTCAAAATAAAGTTGGAATCCAGGTAAGCTAAGGGGTGAGAAAACCATACTTTCCGGGTTACTTGTCGAGTTTTCTGTCTTGGCGAAGGCTCTGAGTCGGAGGAAATAATAGTTACCTCTTCATCACCCGCCTGGCTGGTCTCCGCATCATCCTGATGGCAATCAGTGTCAATAAGATAATTGAAAAAAGAGCCAAGAGAATCAAGGACTACCTCTGACTCATCATCTTCACTCAAGTTCAACATATCAGAGGTGGTTGATTTCTTCTTATTATTCTTCAGGGCTTTAGCCTTAGCCCTGGCTTTCTTGGCTGTTTTCTCATCATACGTCTTGTTCCAAAAAGCGGATCCAGCCTGCACAAATTAAAGGAAAGTCGGAGATTGCAGAGCATATGAACAATAAAGTAAAATAAATGGACCGGATAGACTTACATCCGGTGGCGGGTTAAGTGTACAGAAGGGGTTCAACCCCACTTTGCTGCAGCTGATCTCCAAGCTCTCGTTGAGAAGGGTTTTGGTCATCTCATTGATCGCGTTGTCAGTTAAACGCGTTTGGCAGTAGCGCAGCGGATCCTTGGTATCGCCAGTGTTGGTACACATTAAGCCGGGTCAGCGGCTCAAAGGTATAATCCTCCAGGCTACCTAGCAGCGGACCAAGTCAACACCAGTCAACCCGTTTCCCAGCAGTGCTCTAACCTTTGAAAAGGTAGGCATAAGTTTGGCTCATTCAGCAATGGTAAGCCGTTCGGGGAGATGGTGCCTTGGGCTAAGCCGGTGGTCACGATAACCCGACAAGGGGTTCTTGTCAGCGGGGGAAGTGTATTGACAATAGAACCAGGTCTGATTCCAATCCTTGGGATGACTTGGAAGCCGGGCATAAGGAAAAAGGCATCTCGCCGCAGTTAAATTGAGACCCCGCCAAGTTCTAAGTTGGGTCCGTCGGCGAACTCGTTCTGGTGGTTCAGATAAAAATATTCTCTAAAGAGTTCAACGTTGAGATCCTCTTGAAGATATACTTCACAGAAGACTTGGAAATTGCAGATATTTGAGACGAAATTCGGTCCGATGTCTTGGGATGAAGTTGAAAGAAATGCAGAACGTCACGGAAGAATTTTGACCCGGGCGGTGAGAAACCCCGGTTCAGGTGATCAGTAAAAACAATAATCTCGCCATCCTGTGGCTAAGGTCTGAGTTCATTTGGTTTTGGAACACGCCAGTGAATGACATTCTTTGCTAGTAAGAAGCCGATTTTGACATATTCTTGAAGCATTTCTTCTGTGACAATAGACGGGACCCAGTTGCATGATGTAACGGTCTTAGTCATGATTGGGGTGCACGGCCTAAGCAAGACAATTTAAGATGTTATTAAACCGGCAGGCACCTGGCGGGTTACAAATTATTTTTTAAACCGTCGTGAAGGGCTAATGGCTATGAATCTACATCAGTTCAGAAAATGAAGTAAATTCTAAACCGGAGAACTGAATTATGAGGATGAATAAGCAAGCATGGTTGAGCCGGAGAATATTGCCAGGTTATATAAGTTATAAAGCACATGCTGGCGGCTCAATGGGGCCTAATGGTATATGGTGAGCCACGGTTTATGGTGTAAACCACCATGACAATTATGATACTTCTGATCTATCAGTAAATATTTGGCTAAGTGCTGGACAAACAAGATTCTGCAGATTGATTCTATAATTTTGGATCTGCCGCAATTTGGAAAAGGAAAATAAATTCTAAACCTAAAGGTTGTGACAGCAGAGGAACTTGTTCGCTTGTGGATTCTTTGTATAAAAAGACGGTTCCTATGATTGAGAGTGGGCATCAAACAACTTCGCGCGCCTTCAACATTATTTTCAGATTAAAGTGAGCACGCTACGGAAGAACAGTGAAGAGCACCGAAGAACTAAGCAAACCCTAGTGCAGATCTGAAGCAGGGGAAGATGAGCACTTACGGGTGCTGATGGACAGCGGTGGTGCGCCGACGTCCTCTGGTCCAGTCATGTTGATGCAGCGGCCTGAGTTGGTGCAACAGACGGAGGTCGGCGGCGACGGAGCTTGGTCTGCAGAGGAGTTGCGAGAGGAAGACGAAGACGAGGAGGCTAGGAAAAAAAATGAAAAGGACCCCGTCCCTATTTATAAGAGAATGGATACAAGGCATGCGTAGGAATCGAGGAGGCCAAAATCATCATGTGGCTATGTGGACGCCTCGATTTTCGGGATGTTCATTGAAAGATAAGGATCTGTCAAGATTCTGGGCCTCGTGCGAAATTAATGCGAAATGACGTCATGGCGGGTTAAGGTGGTTCTATGAGCTGACGTCATGGCAGGTTACAGCGAGTTTCTAAAATGGACGATGCAAGATTTTGACAAGTCAAGTACTGAAGATTGATGTGAACAAGTTCAAATCAACCTGGGGCCTAATGTTGGGGATATAACTATTAGGTATAACCCGCCCAGGAGGGCCCGGGTCATACCACCGACGATTTGTAAAATGAAGATGGCGGATCATGGCAAACCTATTGACGGCCCAAGACCCAGAGGCGACTTGAGGCCCAAGAGGATGAACCGCCATATGTGTAACTTGTGTTGTAAGGCAAGATTAGTTAGTCACCGAGCCAGACACGTTGTGTATGAGCTGGCCGGGACTCTGTAAGCCGCCGGGCATCAACTTGTGTATATAAAGGGGTCACCCGGCGGTGGGTTAACTCGAGAAAAAAGAGATCGAGAACTAGGTCAAGCCTATTCGCTCCCTGGTAATCGAAACCCAAGCAATACAACCCCAAGCTGGAGTAGGCCTTTACCTCGTTGCGAGGGGCTGAACCAGTATATACTCTCGGTGTCCTTTTTCCCGATTAACCCCTTTAAGCTAACCTAGTTACGATGGCTCCACGACTAAGTCCTTTCACTAGGGCATCTGCCGTGTTAAGTCCATGACACAACCTGACGTGTTAAAGGGGTTGTCAATCCCTTTCGGGCTACGACGCCAGAGATAGGCAAACGAGCGTGAGAGAGTTCTAAATATTGATAGATCGAATGCCAAATAAAATAAAATGCAGCAAGGTATTTTTATATTTTTCGTTTAATAGATATGAAAATAAAAGCAAAGGAAAATAAATCGCGAAGGCAAATATAATGAAGAAGAAACCCGTGGGGCGTAGGTTTCACTAGTGGCTTCTCTTGAGAAAAATAGCAAACGGTGGGTCAACAAGTTACTGTTGGGCAATTGATAGAACTTCAAATAATCACGACGATATCCAGGCAATGATCATTATATAGGTATCACATCCAAGATTAGTAGACCAACTCCTGCCTGCATCTACTACTATTACTCCACACATCGACCGCTATCCAGCATGCATCTAGAGTATTAAGTTCATGGAAAAATGAAGTAACGCGATAAGAACGATGACATGATGTAGACAAGATCTATTTATGTAGAAATAGACCCCATCATTTTATCCTTAGTACCAACGATACATATGTGTCGGTTCCCCTTCTGTCATTGGGATCAAGCACCATAAGATCGAACCCACTACAAAGCACCTCTTCACATTGCAAGATAAATAGATCAAGTTGGCCAAACAAAACCCAACTATCGGAGAAGAAATACGAGGCTATAAGCAATCATGCATATAAGAGATCAAAGAATACTCAAATAACTTTCATGGATAAAAAGATAGATCTGATCATAAACTCAAAGTTCATCGGATCCCAACAAACACACCGCAAAAAGAGTTACATCATATGGATCTCCAAGAGACCATTGTATTGAGAATCAAACGAGAGAGAGGAAGCCATCTAGCTACTAACTACTCACGCATCATCGAAGAGGCACCAATGGACATGATGCACCCCTCCGTGATGGTGTCTAGATTGGATCTGGTGGTTCTGGACTCTTCGGCGGCTGGAATTGATTTTCGTTGACTCCCCTAGGGTTTCTGGAATATTCAGGTATTTATAGAGCAAAGAGGCGGTCCGGGGGGCACCCGAGGTGGGCGCAACCCACCTGGGCGCGCCTGGGCCCCCAGGCGCGCCCTGGTTGGTTGAGCTCCCCTCAAAGCACCCCCTAGGTGCTTCTCCGGCCCACTGGATGTCTTCTGGTCCAAAAAAATCCACAAAAAGTTTCGCTGCGTTTGGACTCCGTTTGGTATTGATTTCCTGCGATGTAAAAAACATGCAGAAAACAACAATTGGCACTTGGCACTATGTCAATAGGTTAGTACCAAAAAATGATATAAAATGACTATAAAATGATTATAAAACATCCAAGAATGATAATATAACAGCATGAACAATCAAAAATTATAGATACGTTGGAGACGTATTAGCATCCCCAAGCTTAATTCCTGCTCGTCCTCGAGTAGGTAAATGATAAAAACAGAATTTTTGATGTGGAATGTTGCCTAACATGTTATATCATATTCTTTTCTTTATAGCATGGACATTTGGACTTTTATATGGTTCAAAGCAATAGTCTAGTTTTGACATGAGACTTAAATACTCAATCATATCAACAAGCAACCATGTCTTTCAAAATATCAACGCTAAAACAAGTTATCCCTAGCCCATCATGCGCAGTCATTGATCCATTCAAGAAACACACTCGCTTATTAGCTACACCCAATACTCAAGTACGATCATAGTGCCTCCTAGTTGGTGCTTTATAAGAGTAGATGGAGACTCAAAATAAAAATTGCATAAAGTAAAATAAGGGCCCTTCGCGGAGGGAAGTAGGGATTTGTAGAGGTGCCAGAGCTCAAAGCGAAAACTGAAAGATAAAAACATTTTGGGAGGCATACTTTTCCCACCAACGAAAACAACTTAGAGCTCCCAACACTTTCCATGCCAGATATATCATAGGCGGTTCCCAAACAGAAATTAAAATTTATTCCTTTTTCAACCATACTTTCACTTTCCATGGCTAGCCGTATCCACGGTTGCCCTCCATACCAACACTTTCCAAGGAATTTATTATTCGACAACATAAATTAAATTCATTTTTCATTTCGGGACTGGGCATCTCTAATACCTTTGCCTTACTCTCGTGCAATGACAAGTGAATAAACACTCATCGTGAGAATAACACATCTAGCATGGAAAATATTGGCCACCCCTCACCGCCTCACGAGCGGTACAAGCACACAAAAGAGAAATTTATTTTGAAAATTAGATATGGCACATACAAATTTGCTTAGAACGGCAAAATAATACCGCATATAGGTAGGTATAGTGGACTCATGTGGCGAAACTGGTTTAAAGGATTTTGGATGCACAAGTAGTGATCATACTTAGCGCAAAATGAAGGCTAGCAAAAGATTGAGAAGCGACCAACCAAGAAACGAATAATATCATAAGCGAGCATTAAGCATAATTAACACTGAATAATGCACCACAAGTAGGATGTAATTTCATTGCATGACTATTGACTTTCGTGCTTGCATAGGGAATCACAAACCTTAACACCAACATTCTTACTAAAGCACAATTACTCATCAACATGACTCACATATCACATCATCATATCTCAAAACTATTACAAAGAATCAAGTTTATTTTGTCCAATGATCTTCATGAAAGTTTTTATTATATCCTTCTTGGATATCTATCACTTTGGAACTAATTTTCATGTGTTGCTTTTGATAAGCTCAAAAAATTATAAGTGAAGATCATGAGCATAATATTTCTTTCTCTCAAATTAATTTAAGTGAAGCAAGAGAGAATTTCTTAAAAAAATTGCTAACTCTCAAATAAATCTAAGTGAAGCAAGAGAGCATTTATTCAAAAATAACAAAGCACACCGTGGTAAAAAAGATATAAGTGAAGCACTAGAGCAATTCCATAGCTCATAAAAATTTACATGAAGCATAGAGAGCAATTCTAACAAGTCATGGCATAATTTTGGCTCTCTCAAATAGGTCTGACCAGCAAGGATTCAAGACTTAAAACACAAAGCAAAACAAGCAAAGACTCATATCATACAACACTACTAGGGAAAAGCCTAGCAGTAGCGCGGGGTGCGGCGCTACTGATAAGGCGCTACATCTAACATGTAGCAGTAGCGCTTGTCGTCCCATGCTACTGCTATACATGGCTAGCAGCAGCGGGCTTTGGTTCCACGTGCTGCTGCTAATAGCTGCAGCGCTTTTAACTAGGACGCGCTACTGGTAAGAGAGCGCTACTGCTAACTTTATTCCCCTCGCTACTGCTAGTTTTATTAGTTTCTTTTTTTTTCTGCATATTTGTTTTGTATTTGAACAGGCTTTATACAATAATCTTTAGCATATCAAACACATACAAATGTAATCATAGCATATACATACAGATAGTCTCATCAAATCATGTCATCATCATAATCATCATCCAACACAAAGTGGTCTCTCATCATCATAGTGATACAAGTCTCGATTACTTGCAACTACATCATTATCCATCTAAACAATGATATACGCGAGAAGAGCTATCACTATGAGTGAGAGCGGAACTATGCAGTACATGAGTTCGTATCCCTCTCTCGCATTAGCGTGAACCTAAACTAACTACTGGCTGTCGCTCAGAAACCGGAAACCGGTACACCTGGGCCTGACACTCCGGCCACTCGTCGTATACTCCTGGCATAGCACTTCTTCGTCATTGATGATCTATGCACCTGCATCATCACATGAGTCAATGATATGCAAGATATATAGTTGAGCAATAGAAAGAGACAGACTTGGCAAAAATAGAAGCAACATATCATAAGCATAAATAACAAAGTCCATCGTACCCAGAATTCCCTAACCAGAGTGATCTTCGCTAGTCGAGGAGGACGGTTTAATTACATCACAAATAAAGTTTCATCATGCATAACTCAAAGTTTCGTCATTCATAAAGTATGGACTAAACAGACACATTGTCATATATCGACAATCACTCCACCATGTCGTTCCATCCATCCAAGTCAGGGAGATAGTCCCCGAGCTTAGTGAAAGGCTTCAGGTCGAGACGCTGAGCGACTAAGCGTGCTCGGACATCTTCCCGCAACATTTGCGCTTCCTCATAGAACATACCTGTTTTGTCGAGGACCTCGTTCACGATGAATTGGGCAAGTTCACGCTGGATGTGATAGACTCAGCTCGAAGTCGATGATCTGGGATATCTCCTACGATCTTTGCCCATTGCAGAATATGGGCATCGCTGGATTGAGGTGACATGCGAAGGTCCTGATTATCTCGTCTGTACTCCAGCATGTGGTGTAGGACATAGAATCCATCACTAAGAGTATCACTCGGTTGTTGGATGCAGCAGAAGTCAGTCTTATGGCCGAAGGCGGGCCTGCCGTCCCTTTTCTTCTTATCCTTGATATCTCCGCCCCATACGCTGTAGTAAAAGATAGCACTGTCGAGAACAGACTTGATGTGGCCGTGATCCTTTTTGTTCATGTTCTTCGACGAATCCAAGTAAAGAGCGTGGGAGTATCGGGTCTAAAGGATGATGATGCCGGCGCGCCCGCCGCTGCGCAAAATAAGTACACCTCAAATTAATTAGCCTCCACCATGCAAACGAATGATTGAAATCGAAGGAAGGATATCCGCGGATGACTTACATGGGATGATAAGGCACGAGAATCGCCTCCTTGTCCTTATTGGCGACCCTGAAATCGGCGATGTAGTCCCTCGCGTATTCACGGTGCTCTGCATAGACTGCCAAGAAGCCCTCGTGCATGAAGTACGGGTCAGCGACACAGATATAAGGTATCTGCTCAATCCCAATGATGTAGTTCATGTACTAGGCAAAAAGGCGGACAAACGTAAAATCTAGCTTCTTCAAGTGAAACATGTCGAAGATGTAATCGAATCGAAGGATGAAATTTTCCGTGGGGCATTTGTGGACGTACGACCTTTGCTGCGACACGTTAACCATGTAGAGTGGGTATCCTGGATTTTCCGAGGCGATGAGGCTTTTCTCTCTCTGCAGCACATCTTCATGAAGTCTCCTTAGATCGCTGTGTGTGGCCTCTAACGCTACCTTAGGTAGGATTGGTTCACCGGCGATATGCCATTTTGCCGCACCCGGGATAGGTATACGGTCTTGAACGCGAGGCTGCTGAGGCGGTTGGATCATAGAAACAGCTGTGTTGCCTTTCCTCCGTCTCTTCCTATGCTTCTTTCCTACTGGAAGTTCGTCTATAATACGTTCAGCCTCCGGAGGCGTCAATTCAGGCACCGACTGTTGAGTGTCATCGTCATCCTCATCCTCATCTATGGCGACGTCATCAGCGACTAATGGAGCCTCTTCCTCACCCCATCTGCTATCACCCAGCATGACAGCCGACGCTAATTGGGTAGGTGGGGTGTTGATGTTCATACCTTGCTGAGGCTGCATGCTCGTGGGTGTGCTCCCGGCCGCCTCCAGACGAAGCACTCTTTGGCCACAACAAGACCCACCCATTGCAACCACCAAGCCGCCGCGGGGTCTCGTCGTCATCCCCTAGTACCGGAGGAGCCAAATTCTCGTGGCCCGGTTTGACACTGACCACATAAACCTTGAAGACATCAGGGGGGATTGGCCGGCTGTGGAACAATGGTTTCTTCGGCTCGTGGCCTTCCCCACATCCACCTTCTAGTCGCCGATGGTGTACAATATGGTGCACGGGGTTACGTCGTCCTGCAAAGAGATGTTTGCGACGTGAGACATCCGAAAGGCAATGGAAATGGGAGATTATACATTTATTGAAGAGGGTCGGTGTGACAGATACTGTGAGGGCGTCGAGCTCAGCCAAAGACGAAGCACTGCCGAGCACGTCCGAGACGGAGGACGGGCTGCTATGAGCAGGTGCGGGAGCCGGTGCGGGAGAAGGTGCAGGTGCAGGTGCTGGTGCAACGCTAGTCGAGTTGCTCCCGAAGATGTCGGCAAGGGAAAAGTCCGCTGCATTTTTTTTTCTGGATTTTGCGTGCTCCAATTGAAAACGGCCGGAACCAAGACACTAGACATATCTGCAATCACCTATTTTGCGGCAGCTACCGCTGTTGCGACTGTCTCAGCTGATTTCTTCTCAACCGCAATCTCAACCTTCTTGTCGATGTTTTCTTCAGTTAACCTCCATCTTTCCTTTCTCTCCTCCGTGGTCTCACAATATTACTTCTTCCACGTGGCGCCGTCTACGACACCGTGCACGCGTCCGTACGACGGCCGAGTGTCCACCAGGAGTCCTTTCAATATGTTCAACGCCCGGTTGAATGGAGTGTCCCACTTGGGCCTCGCCAACGCCTCAGACGGTGAGTCGCTTTCGGCTGCAATCCTGTGCCGCTCTCTCTGCAAAAGGAACAAGGATCGTTTACAAATATGACTAAACATGCAGTTCAATTGATCAGAAACTAAAATTACCAGCAGTCTCATGAACTCCGTCCTGACCGGGTCCGTCTCGAAAACCTTCTTGACTGAGTCCTAATGGTGCCGTGCCCTGAGGACGTCACGCTCCTGCAGGACGGTGAAGTCCGCCAAGGGGTCTGGGATGCCCAGACTTTCGCGTTCCGCGTCCTCCTTGGCCCATATGGACCTCTTCCCATCGTAACCATGGCTTCTGAGGTGGTGGCACCCCATGTTCCTCTATTGAAGCCCCTTCATGTACTTCGACTTTTTTTGGCAGCTTCGGCCTCGCAAGCCGCCTTGAATATTTCAAACTGCTCTTCCGTGATTGTCGGATTATCCATTACAATCTCGGAGTAGGGTTCCTTTTTGTTGACGATCCGATGTTTCACCCTTGCTTTCCAGGCGGCCAACACATCGCTAAACTTGGTCATCGCGCGTTTGTTTATCTTCTTCATTGCCGGGTCCTTATCTGGATTTTTATATTCCTTTTCATCCCGGCCCGGGAACAAGAATATCTGGTGCAACTTCTTTAGGAGCGAGGGCCTCATATTATCTATCTTCTTTAGTTTCTCATCGTTGATGGTGGCGGTTGTCCATACGATGCAGCCTATTTGATTGCCTTAGCACGACCGCGCTTCCTCGGGCGCTGTTGGCTCAAAAATCCCGTCGTCCATCTCCGTGACCACCAGTCTATTTGTCATGAGCTGGTTTGGGCGCCGGTGCCTCTTTGCTTTCGGTTCTATACCAGCTCCGCTAGTCTCGGCACCGGTCTCAGCGCCGGTCTCAGTCTCAGCGCTGGTCTGGATGTCGGTCTCAGTCTCCGATGTGACAGGTGGGCCCAGCAACCACATCCGTTGATCATCGGCAAGGCTCAAAAATTTGTCTGCCGCCAGGTAGACGTTGTCGCAATCACCAGAACCCTGTCCTTCATCGTTGCTAGCCATGTTTCCTACGATTAAATCTAGTCAATTAATTCTAGACCTGATAAAATGAATAATGACATAAAAAGGCCTATGTTTTGCAGGAACGTTGACTCCTTCCCGGTGCGGCAAATCCCGGGCACTCGATATGTCCTAGTTTGTAGCACAAGTCATGCCGAAATTCACGAAATTTTTTGGCATGACCTTTGCTAAAAAGTGGACAAATCGAGCACCTGAAATTTACCGGAACGGAAATGAATCAACATTCCGGCAAAACATAGGCCACTCGGCTTCATTCCCTGGAAACAAGAAAGGCCAGTTGGGCACAATCGAACCACTTCAATGAAAAGATATAACATGACCACTTAAGAATATGTACATGAAACTATGACAGTAGATAAACATGAGCAAACACAATTGAGGAATTTGCATATATCATGACTACTGAATTTTTTCTCTAAAATAAACCCTACTGCCCTAATTAACATCTAGTTAAACCCTACTGCCCTAGCACTTAAGCATTTACATGTACTAACTAATTAGATGAACCCTAGCTAGCTAGTTAAGCATCTACAACTACTTAAGCACCCATTGATGAACCCTAGGAATTATACAACTACTTAAGCATACATTGGGTGCAGAACAACTATATAAGTACTTAAGCAACTATATATACAACCCTATAATATATTTAGTTAACTACATAAGCATAGACAAGTTTGTCCTAAAAATAATATTTAATTAAGTACTTAAGCATATACACATTTGTCCTAAAAAATCAGTTAACTACTAATTTCATTCATTTAGGTCATTCATTTAACTTCACCTAATTAACCTAGTAAAACCCTACTCCCCTAACTAAAAAAATATCTAATTAACATCTACTAGTACCACTACTTCCCTAACCTAATTAACCTAAGTTAATTCCTAGGGTCCTGTTATATGCTGCTGCTCTACTGCCCTAACCTAATTAACCTAAGTTAATCTAATTAACATCTACTAGTACCACTACTGCTAATTCCTAGGGTTCATAACTAAATTCACCTAAGTTAATCTAATTAACATCTACTAGTACCACTACTGCTAATTCCTAGGGTTCATAACTAAATTCACCTAAGTTAATTAACCTAGAGAGGAGGGGTGGGGCTTACAGAGAGGAGGGCGTTGAGGGTGGCTCGGGGGAACGGTTGCGGGGAGGCAGGGGCGTCGAGGAGCGGACGAGGGTGGCTCCGGGGGCGGCGATGGCGCACGACTCCGGTGACGGCGACGGAGGCAGGGCGACGAAGAGAGCAGGGGCGGCGATGGCGCACGGCTCCGGTGACGGCGAGGAAGGCAGGGCGACGAGGGAGCAGGGGCGGCGAGGAGCAGACGAGGGTGGCTCCGGGGGCGCGCGGCTCGGCGCAGGGCGATTGACGGCAGCGATAGATCGAGTGGGGGGAGGAGGGGAGAGGGGGGAGAAAATGACTTAGCAAAATTTTGAGCCCGCGGTTAAGTCAAACTAGCAGTAGCGCTGGTCGGCAAAATGCGCTATAGCTAAGTTAGCTACAACGCTTTTTACCAAAACACGCTACTGCTACAGGAAGTAGCTATTTATTTTCCTTTTATCTAAGGAACTTAGCTATAGCGCGGGATCACAAAACGCGCTACTGCTAATGTAGCTATAGCGCTTTGCCAGAACAAGCGCTACTGCTATGCCTTTCTCCACTATTTTTCTTTTTCATTTGTTTTTCTTCTTCTCATTTCTCCTTTTTCTATTTCTTTCATTTTCATTTACTTTTGTATTTATTTTTCTACTTATTTTCTTCGTCTTAGCAGTAGCGCTCTACAGCAGAAACGCGCTGCTACAAGGCACTTAGCAATAGCGTGTTTTGCTCTAACTCGCTACTACTATTCCTAGCCTACGGGCATCAGTGTGAGAATTATAGTAGTAGCGCTTTTTTGTGCCGACGCGCTACTGCTACAACTATAGTTGTAGCGTGCTTTTCTGACACGCGCTACTACTAAGTATTAGTAGCGCCTAGTTTCGACCAGCGCTACTGCTATACCTCTGTGTATAAGGTTTTCCCTAGTAGTGCAAGATGCTCCAAGCAAAACTCATAGTATGTGACGAATAAAAATATAGCTTCGAGTAAAATACTGATGGTCTTTAGAAGAAAGAGGGGATGCCACTCGGGGCATCCCCAAGCTTAGTTGCTTGCTTCTCTTTGGATAATAGCTTGGGATGCCATGGGCATCCCCAAGCTTAGGCTCTTCTTACTCCTTATTCCTTCATCCATCGTAACATCACTCAAAACTCGAAAACTTCAATCACACAAAACTCAACAAAACCTTCATGAGATCCGTTAGTATAAGAAAGCAAATTACTACTATAAGTACTGTAGCAAACCAATTCATATTTTATTCTTGCATTATCTACTGTATTCCAACTTTTATATGGCAAAAACTCATCAAAGAAAACCATAGAATCATCAAAACAATCACACAACGCAAGGAAAACAGAATCTGTCAAAAACATAACAGTCTGTAGCAATCTGAAAACTTCAAATACTTCTGTAACTCCAAAAATTCTGAAAAATTAGAAGAACCTGGGCAATTTGTATATCAATCTTGTGTAAAAACTTCAGAGCAAAAGCACGTTTCTGTGATTTTTGAAAATTATTTTTCTGGGCACAAATGTTTCTGTTTTTCAACAAGATCAAATTAAATATCACCTAAGAAGATCCTAAAGGCTTTGCTTGGCACAAACACTAATTTAAACCACAAAAACACTTCTAACCAGAGGCATAATTGGGTATTTTATTGAAAACAACATGAAAACCAAAAAGCAAAAAGATACAAGTTGGGTTGCCTCCCAACAAGCGCTATCGTTTTACGCCCTTAGGTAGGCATAAGATTTCAACGATGCTCACACAAAAGATAAGAATTGAAACACAAAGAGAGCAACGTGAAACATATGACAAACACATTTAAATCTAACATACTTCCCATGCATAGGAATTTTATAAGAAAACAAATAATCAAGACAAGAAAGATCTAACATATACAAAGAAGAGGGATAAAACATTGACGATCTCAACATAATGAGAGGTAATTTAGTAACATGAAGATTTCTACAACCATATTTCCTCTCTTGTAATAATTACATGTAGGATCATACTCAAATTCAATAATATAGCTATCATAAACAATATTCTCTTTATGATCCACATGCATAAAAAGTTGACACTCTTCCAAAATAGTGGGATTATCATCAAATAAAGTCATGACCTCTCCAAGCCCACTTTCATGAACAATTTCATAAGATTGAACACTCTCCAAATAAGTGGGATTATTTTTAGCTAAAGTTGACACTCTTCCAAACCCAATTTTAATATTATCGAAAGCATATTCATCATGATGTTTAAATAAATTTTCAAGATCATAAGAATCGTTATCACCCCAATGATGATCATTGCAATAAGTAGTGACATAGCAAAACAAGCATCCCCAAGCTTGGGGTTTTGCATATCACTAACACCATTTATAATAGCATCATTGCAATCATGCTTTTCATTCAAGGAGCTATCATGAATCACTTTATAAATTTCTTTGTTTAACACTTCATCACAATTTTCGGATTCATAAATCTCAACCAAAACATCATAGAGATAATCTAGTGAACTCAATTCACTATCAATTGGTTCATCATAATTGGATCTTTTGAAAAGATTAGCAAGTGGATGAGGATCCATATCAATAGACTTTTAGCAAGCAAAGATGCAAGCAAATAGAATACACATGGCAACACAAGCAAACAAGAGATCTGACATGAAAAAGACAAACGAAAAGAAGGCAAATAAAAACGCAAATTTTTGTGAAGTGGGGGAGATGAAAACGAGAGGCAAATGGTAAATAATGTAAATTGCAAGGAGATGAGATTTTTGATTAGGAACCTGGTAGATGTTGATGATGTCTCCCCGGCAATGGCGCTAGAAATTCCTTTTAATGTTGGCTTGAACTACGTCGGTATTTCCCCAAAGAGGAAGGGATGATGCAGCACAACAACGGTAGGTATTTCCCTCAGTGATGAGAAAAAGGTTATTGAACCAGTAGGAGAATCACGCAATACTACGTGAACGACACCTGCACACAAGTAACAAATACTCGCAACCCGACGTGTTAAAGGGGCTGTCAATCCCTTTCGGGCTACGGCATCAGAGATAGGCAAACGGACGTGAGAGAGCTGTAAATATTGATAGATCGAACGCCAAATAAAATAAAGTGCAGCAAGGTATTTTTGTATTTTTGGTTTAATAGATCTGAAAATAAAAGCAAAGGAAAATAAAGCGCAAAGGCAAATATAATGAAGAAGAGACCCGAGGGCCGTAGGTTTCACTAGTGGCTTCTCTCGAGAAAAATAGCAAACGATGGGTGAACAAATTACTGTTGGGCAATTGATAGAACTTCAAATAATCATGATGATATCCAGGCAATGATCATTATATAGGCATCACGTCCAAGATTAGTAGACTGACTCCCGCTTGCATCTACTACTATTACACCACACATCGACCGCTATCCAGCATGCATCTAGAGTATTAAGTTCATGGAAAAACGGAGTAATGCAATAAGAACGATGACATGATGTAGACAAGATCTATTTATGTAGAAATATACCCCATCATTTTATCCTTAGTAGCAACGATACATACGTGTCGGTTCCCCTTCTGTCACTGGGATCAAGCACCGTAATAACGAACCCACTACAAAGCACTTCTTCCCATTGCAAGATAAATAGATCAAGTTGGCCAAACAAAACCCAAATATCGGAGAAGAAATATGAGGCTATAAGAAATCATGCATATAAGAGATCAAAGAAGACTCAAATAACTTTCATGGATTAAAAGATAGATCTGATCATAAACTCAAAGTTCATCGGATCCCAACAAACACACCGCAAAAAGAGTTACATCATATGGATCTCCAAGAGACCATTGTATTGAGAATCAAATGAGAGAGAGGAAGCCATCTAGCTACTAACTACGGACCTGTAGGTATACAAAGAACTACTCACGCATCATCAGAGAGGCACCAATGGACATGATGCACCCCTCTGTGATGGTGTCTAGATTGGATCTGGTGGTTCTGGACTCTGCGGCGCCTGGAATTGATTTTCGTCGATTCCCCTAGGGTTTCTGGAATATTGGGGTATTATAGAGCAAAGAGGCGGTCCGGGGGGCACCCGAGGTGGGCACAACCCACCTGGGCCCCCAGGCGCAGCCTTGTGGGTTGTGCTCCCCACGGAGCACCCTCTAGGTGCTTCTCCGGCCCACTGGATGTCTTCTGGTCCAAAAAAAATCCACAAAAAGTTTTGCTGCGTTTGGACGCCGTCTGGTATTGATTTCCTGCGATGTAAAAAACATGTAGAAAACAGCAACTGACACGTGGCACTATGTCAATAGGTTAGTACCAAAAAATGATATAAAATGACTATAATATGATTATAAAACATCCAAGAATAATAATATAACAACATGGAACAATCAAAAATTATAGATACGTTGGAGACGTATCAGAAGGCTGTCGCCTCACAACCGAGGGAGGCCCTCCGGCAAGAGGAGATTTGGCTCAAACAGAGGTCTCATGTGTTGTGGCTACATGCTGACGACCGGAATATGGGTTATTTTCAAGCACAAGCAAGGCAGCACAAGAGGACCAACCATATCACCTCATTGGAGCTGGCTGATGGCCACGCGAGTAGCAATCTAGCTGAGATAAAAGAGGAAATCACAAACTTCTACCATGCAGTGTACCAATCACAAGGCTACATTCCTATGGAGGGGCTGCTGCAATGTGTTCAACCACGGGTAACCGCTGACATGAATTATACACTCGAGAAGGGGTACACATCGGCCGAGGTAAAAACTGCATTGTTCGACATGGCGCCATCCAAAGCGCCCGGCGTGGATGGATTCATCGCTGGTTTTTCCCAGCGACACAGGTATGTCGTTGGGGACGACATCACTTTAGCTATACTGAGTTTCTTGAATGGAGGGGAGTTACCTTTGGGACTGATTGATACGGGAATAATGTTGATTCCTAAAGTCCGTCATCCATAGAGAATCTCACAGTACAGGCCAATCGCTTTTGTGCCTTGTCTTGTACAAAATCACTGTCAAAACAGTGGCCAACCATGCTCGTCTCATCCTCGATGATGTCATTGGGGAAGAACATAGCGCTTTTGTACCAGGCCGCTTAATCACGGACAATGTTCTAGTGGTCTATGAGTGTATCCATGCTATCAGGAGAAGGAAGAAGGCAAGAACTACAGTTGCGCTATCAAACTTGATATGCTCAAAGCATACGATCGTGTGGAATGGCATTATCTCGAAGCTATGATGACTAAGCTGGGCTTTGGTGATCATTTTGTTAGCCTAATTATGAAGTGTGTGACTGTCGGTGTACTAAAGTTTGGGCTCTTTTGTACCCCTTACTTGTGCATGGGCAGTTGCAGCCACACCCGTGGCACGGGCTGACGAGGAAAGCTGGAGCAAGACACAAGGCCATGGAGAAACAGCCAGAGACCAGAGAACAGAGGACGAGCTGGACCCCCGGAAAGATCCTTGCCGGGCTCGCGAGACCCCGGCAAGATCCTTGCCGGGACGACTCACAGAGCTCCACCCTTGAGGTTGAGAGCTCTGACACCATCGACAATGTGAAGGCCAAGACCAGGGGGGCGCGCGTAGTGGCGTGCAGACCTTTGTGAAGGCCAGAAGACGAGGCCCCGGCAAGATCCTTGCCGGAGACGTCGGCGAAACCCTGACAAGAACCTTGCCGGAGGCATCAGCAAGGCCGTGGCAAGGCTTTGCCGCCCCGTCGCCGCCCCAGCACAGTGGCCGACCTGCCAGCCTGGCAAGCGCCTGCGTGGTGGCATGCAGATTTCGTGAAGACCCTGCCACCTCTCCAGCGGAGCAGCTGGCCAGCCAACTTGGCACTGCATGCCCCATCGGCGAGGGTGCGTGTCAAGACAGGGAGAAGCGGCAACGGACGGGCGGGCTCTATTCCCGTCCATGATAAAGCTAGAGGGCACGTAACCTGCGCATTTAAGGCGTTCGTCCTAAGATGTCAGCAATAAACATACGCACTGTAGCTACTTTACACCTCATGTGTGCCACTGTGGCAGCCGCTTGGACATATAAAAGGAGGCCCACGGCTACTGGTGGGAGATTCGGCTTTTTGGACCTCTCGGCCCAGCTTGCATGCGCAGCAACGAGCCGAAGCTCAAGAACACTCAATACACAACCAAGCAGGACTAGGGTTTTACGCTCCTGAGCGGCCCGAACCTGGGTAAAAATTCCTCGTGTTAACCATTAGATCCGCTCTTTGCTCTACTCCTCTTCCCTGCCAAACCGTAGAAGGGATCCTCGTGGTCCCGTAGGTGTCGCCCTCTTGACATCTTTGGCGCGCCAGGTAGGGGGGAGAGAGTTTCACAAACCTGGTCTAGCGGTTAGCGCATCATTTCTTCGATCACCATGGCTCCCAAGAAGAATGGGATCACGACGATCGTTTCATCTGGAGCCGAGCCACCCGTGTCGACGCGGGCGGGCGACAGGGTAATCGCGGATGGTGGTAGAGGTGCGAATCACGACCATTCATGACATTTCTGCAATTGAAGTCAGGCGAGCGGCATCGTTCGCGCCCAAGACGACGAGCCACACGCCATGGCGTCCATGGGCGGAGCCGTCCTACCTACGGGCGGCACGGCGACCTCCAAGACACCCCCCGCCGGCCCCCATGCCACGGTCTTCGCGGGTTGTGCGGAACGAGCAGCGCCGCGACATTGGTGACCACGGGCGCCGCCGCGGGAAGAGCCATCTGCATCATTCTGGAGGTGCATAGGGCCGACATGCACGCCAATATGCTAGTCAAGACGGCGCAAGGCCGCGGAACCGTGATGGCGCTCCTTCTAACATGGTTAGAAGTCTGCGCACCTCTCGTTCCTCGCGCTTGTCGCTGCCGCCTACGCCAGCAGAAGCATTAGCGCGGGTACAACTACTCCTCGACTTCCCTCCTGCTGCGGAGAGGCATGAAGAGTGGAGGGCTGCTATCCAGAGCCTTATTGGCTATGCCAATAAAGATCAGTACCAGGAGGCAGGCCCCTTGCGGCGTCGATCTACTGAGCCGGCGCGTACCGACGGCGGAAGGGCCGGAGGCGCCGCAACCACGGTGCATTCCCCTCCACCACGGCAGCAACGGTCGTCAGCTCGGCGGGTCGATGCCCATGGAGATGGATCCACGGCTTCGTCCGATCCACGAGCCCGTCGCGACAAACGTCAAGTTCTTTAGGAGCAGGTTAACGAGGACGGCCGAACCACCACCGAGCGGCGACGGGACACGCGCCATCAATCTGATAGGCGTGCGGGGTCCATGTTGGTGTCAAAACCGGCGGATCTCGGGTAGGGGGTCCCAAACTGTGCGTCTAGGATCGATGGTAACATGAGACAGGGGACACGATGTTTACCCAGGTTCGGGCCCCCTACCCGAGATCCGCCGGTTTTGACACCAACATTGGTGCTTTCATTGAGAGTTCCACTGTGTCGTCGACAAAAGGTTCGATGGCCCCTTTGATCATCTATAGTGACGCTGTCCAAGGGGAAACCTTCCTCCCTGGACAGATTTTCGTATTCGGCGGCTTCGTACTGCGGGCCAACTCACTTGGCCATCTGGAGCAGATCGATAGCTACGCCCCTGGTCATCAGGTCAGATTCGGGAGCTTGAGCTATGTCGCGGACGTCTGCGGAGACCTGATCTTCGACGGATTCGAGACTACGACGATCGCTCCCCCTCGCTTCGATGAACATGACCTAAATCTGTCATCGGATCACATCCAGGAGATGGTTCCTGTTGCTGCAACGGCCTTAGAACCGGAGCAGATCGTGCCATCCGAGGCCATAGAGTCCGCGGCATTGGAACCGCACACAGGCTCGACACCCTGCAATATTTGCGTCAACGGAACTCCGGACTGGTCTCCGGCTATAAGTTCCGGACCATGTACGCCTGCGGACACCGAGCTGGATCGGTTATCGATTTTCGAATTCAGCGCCGCAGACATCTTCCAGCACTCACCTTTGGGTGACGTGCTAAACTCTATAAAGAATTTGTCCTTGGAGAAGGACTCACAACCGAACTATGTTCGGTTCGAGCTAGCGACTGATGATGGGGAATTTTGCTTCCCTCCTGCCACCCACTTCATAGCCACTGTCGATGACTTAACCGACATGCTTGATTATGGCTCCGAAGACATAGACGGTATGGACGACGATGCCGAAAAGGAGCAAGGCCAAGACCCGCCATTCACTGGACGTTGGACGACCACCTCTTCGTACGATGTGTACATGGTTGACACGCCTAAAAAATCTAGCGACGATGACAAAGAAGATCCAGTTGAGAACAAACCTTCTGAGACACAGTCCAAGCGCCGGCGCCCCAAACGCCGTTCTAAGCCTCGTCGCTCAAAATATGGCAACACTGGCACCGGAGAAAATAGTACTCCAGGCGACGCCGAAAACAATGAAGACCCCGACGGAGTAGCATCCGAACAGGAGGAACAAGACAACGGGCAAGTTAACCCTGATAAACATGCCATGCCCAGTGACCCGGATGATGATAGTTATCGTCCAGTCTTCGAGGATGAGGAGAGCCTCGGCAGCGAGGATTTCATCGTGCCTGAGGCACCCCTCGAGCAGGAGCGCTTCAAGCGCCAGCTAATAGCTACTGCAAGAAGCCTGAAGAAAAAGCAGCAGCAGCTCCAAGCCGATCAAGACCTACTCATTGACAGATGGACCGATGTCCTGGCAGCCGAAGAATACGGCCTCAAGCGCCCCACCAAGAGTTACCCGAAGCGCAGATTGCTACCTCAGTTCGATGAGGAGGCACCAGATCCTATACCTCCCTTGCGCAATGTGGAATGACCACCACATGGTCGGGATAGTGGCGGACCGACCACCCCGCGGTCGGGATAAAACGGCAACTCAGGCCGAACAACAGCCCGCCCCACCACCTCGTAAAAACAGAGACAGAACAGCTCGGGACCATACATACGACCTTCAGCAGGACCTGGACAGTAGAGCAGGACACACCAGATCAATCTACGGATCGCAAGGAAGCTTCCTGACTCGGGATGACGGCTACATATTCGGACGCGACAAACCTAGTCGCGCCCGAGCCGATAACCGCAGACGGGCTCCATCGGAGGTGCGCCGCGACACGGCCCGATATAGAGGCGCCGCACACCCTCTCTGCTTCACAGATGAAGTACTGGATCACAAATTCCCCGAGGGGTTCAAGCCCGTCAAGATTGAATCATACGACGGAACAACCGATCCCGTAGTGTGGATCGAAGATTTTATTCTCCACATCCATATGGCTCGAGGAGATGACCTCCACGCCATCAAATACCTCCCACTAAAATTAAAAGGGCCTGCTAGACACTGGCTAAATAGTCTGCCTGAAAATTCCATCGGCAGCTGGGAGGACTTGGAAGAAGCTTTTCTTGACAACTTCCAAGGTACTTATGTCCGTCCACCAGATGCCGATGACTTAAGTCATATAGTTCAACAACCTAGAGAATCAGCCAGAAAATTCTGGACTAGGTTCCTAACCAAAAAGAACCAGATCGGTGGTTGTCCGGATGCCGAAGCCCTAGCAGTGTTCAAACATAGCATCCGTGACGAATGGCTTGCCCGCCACCTCGGCCAAGAAAAGCCGAAGTCTATGGCAGCCCTCATGGCACTCATGACCCGCTTTTGCGCGGGTGAGGATAGTTGGCTGGCTCGTAGTACAAACACAGCCAATGAGGCAGGCCCCTATGAGGCCAAAAACAGCACCGGCAAGCTCCGGCGCAATAAACACAAACGCCAAGGTAATGGCGATAACACCGATGACACGACAGTTCACGCCGGATTCAGTGGTTCCAAGTCCGGCCAGCGGAAGAAGCCTTATAAAAGGAACAGCGAGGGACCATCCAGCTTGGACCGCATACTCGATCGTCCGTGCCAGATACATGGTACCCCAGACAAATAAGCCAATCATACCAACAGAGATTGCCGGGTTTTCAAGCAAGCCAGCAAGTCATATGCCGAAAGCAAGAAAACGGGATCACAAAGCGAGGACGACAACGAAGAGCCCCGGCAGTCGAACACTGGAGGACAGAAAAAGTTTCCGCCTCAAGTCAAAATGGTGAATATGATATATGCTACACACATCCCCAAAAGGGAGCGCAAGCATGCACTCAGGGACATCTATGCGGTAGAGCCAGTCGTCCCGAAATTCAATCCATGGTCGTCATTCCCGATCACCTTTGATCGTCGAGATCATCCAACTAGTATCCGTCATGGTGGTTCGGCCGCACTGGTCCTCGACCCAATCATCGACGGATTTCACCTCACACGAGTCCTAATGGACGGGGGTAGCAGCCTCAACCTGCTCTATCAGGATACAATGCGCACAATGGGCATTAACCCCTCATGAATCAAACCTACAAAGGCCACCTTTAAAGGAGTCATACCAAGCGTAGAGGCCCGTTGCACGGGCTCAATCATGCTGGAGGTGGTCTTCGGTTCTCCGGACAACTTCCGAAGCGAAGAGCTAATCTTCGATATCGTCCCCTTCCGCAGCGGCTACCACGGACTGCTCGGACAAACCGCGTTTGCTAGATTCAACGCGGTGCCACACTACGCTGATCTCAAGCTCAAGATGCCCGGTCCACGCGGCGTCGTAACAGTCAATGGAAATACGGAACGCTCCCTCCGTACAGAGGAGCACACAGCCGCCCTAGTAGCAGAAGCACAGAGCGGCCTTCTCAAGCAGAACCATAATCCGGCTGCCGAGCCCCTGAACACCGTTAAAAAGGTCCGGACTATGCTGCAACAGGACAGCTCGGCTCGTCAAGAGCTCGATTAGCAATCCGGACTCCGCCCCAGCCCCCTTCATACAGTGGCATTCGTACCACGCGTACATAACTACGCACTCAAAACCCCATGGGTGCTGACAGTGGCATAACTAGCTCGCGATCCATAGTGCGGCCCAACCAACCCTGGGAATCGCACACCTTTACTTTTCCTTTTCATTTAGGGTTTTTTCTTTTCAAGGTATATTCAGACGACTCGCGGGCAGAACACACCAAGGAGGCAAGGAGCTCTGGCGTACAAGGGAATCCCCAGGTGGTCTCTGCTAACGATTGCTATACATGTTTGACATACCTGTATGCAGCTCGCCCTTGGTCTTGGCACAATAAATAGCCTTACTTGCTTATCACATTACTTGTACAAATAAGCCTCGACGTATTAAAAACACCACAATGGTAAATGAATGGTAGCGTCAGCTTATTATTTAATTTTTTTCTGTCTCCCTACCTTTGTATTTATTATTCATTGCACACGTACATTCTGGTACGTATTATTGCGCCAGGGGCTTCATCACGCCCCACATTATGGCAATAAAAGTCCGAACACTTTCATAGTACAGTTCGGCACCCCGAACTTATAGCATTATATGCATCGGCTCTGAATCATGTCTTTGGTCAATAGTTTGGTTGCCCGGCTCCTGTGCTTGCTACCTTACGTTCCGCTATATCGGCTAGGGTAGTAAAGGGAGAACTATTGTGATTGTGTCCCGGTTCTTCCGGACGAGCACCTTAGTAGAGAAAGCCGAAAACTGACTGTCATGATGCGGCGAGAGCTGGTCAGCTGTTCCAAAGGTCCCAAATCATTAGAGATTTTCTCCGCTTCATGCGAGGAATCGGTTTCTCCGATTAGGCGTGTGTTACGCCCCTAGTTCGGCTTTTTGAATACCAGGGGCTTCGCCGAATTTCTTATTGTCAAACTCCTATGGCTAAGTGAGGGCGGTAAAGGCCGCATAGTCTGATTGCCTTGTTCGTTGCGCTAAACACCTCCTTTAAGGACCAGAATGTGGAGGAAAGAGTGTTTAGATTTATCCCGAACACCCCCGTACTACCTACGTGGGGGCAGTAGCCGACGACTGGTCAACCCTTAGATTTCATAAACGGCCGCATAGGAGGTAAAGTTCAAATCGCAAGCATTATATTACACAACATCATTGTTCCATATTCCAGGACAGGATAATACGAATGTTCTCATGGGAATATAACATCCTTCGAACATTGCTCCACCATAAGGCGGGATCCCTGCAGGACACTATCTATCAAAATAAAGCTCGGGTCGATGATGCTCCTTGCCCTCAGGCGGTCCCTCGGTCACCAGCTTCTTGGCATCTAGCTTCGCCCAATGCGTCTTGACGCGGGCAAATGCCCTTCGTGCACCTTCAATGCAGACCGACTGCTTCACGGCTTCAAGCCATGGGCAGGCACTCACGAGCCGCTTCACAAGTCCGAAGTAGCTGTTGGGTATGGGCTCGGCAGGCCACAGCCGGACTATCAGGTCCTTCATGGCTAGCTCGGCCGACCTGTGCAGCTTGACCAGCTGTTTTAGCTGGTCGCTAAAGGGCACCAGACGTTCTGGTCCAAAATATTGAGACCAAAACAGCTTCTCCGTAAACATCCCCTCTTCGGCTCGATAAAACTCGGCAGCATCTGATATGCTGCGCGGCCGATTCGTAAACGCCCCTGGAAAACCCAAATTCGGGTCAGTACAGGGAATGTTTCCTTCGCCTACTGGCTTTGCATAGCGAAAGACTTACCCGCCGTAATCTTCTTGGCCGCCTGAATTTCTTGGAGGGCGCTCTGGGCTTCGGCTCGGGCATCCTGTGCGCTCTGACGGGCCTTTGCAAGTTCGGACTCTTGCGTCTTAAAATCGCGCTCCAAGGACTCGATTTTCTCGACGGCGTCCTGGAGCTCTTGCTGGGCCTTGCTAACCAGGGCCTCGTGCTTCTCGCACGCGGCGCGTTCCTTGGCCGTTTTGTCCTCGGCCTCGGCTAACGCCTTCTTGAGGGCCGCCACCTCGGTCGTGGCCCCTAATAAAGTTCATGACACTTTAGTCAGCTTGAACAATTTATTCTTCAATATACCCGCAGGTTACTGCATACCTTGGCTATCCTCCAGCTGCTTCTTCACGAGGCCGAGCTCTTCCTCGGCCCGCTCCAGTTTTTGCTTCAGTCCGGAGACCTCCGCGGTTTGAGCGGTAGCAGCCCGCAACGAGGCCTGCTTATTCACATAGACACCTTTTTGTTAGACTCCCGCGATAATTATTTTTGATCCTCTGTTCGGCTTTTTCTTTCCGAACACCAAACAGAGCATCAGGGGCTACTGTCTACACGTTGATATTCTTCCTACAATCACACTACTTACCTCAAAGCCCGTTAGAAGGCTAGTGCAGGCTTTGGTCAGTCCGCTCTTGACGAACTGAACCTTCTCGATCACCGTGCCCATGAGGGCATGGTGTTCATCCACAATGGAGGCGCCTTGTAGCGCCTCCAGCAGATTATCCGGTGCCTCTGGTTGGATAGACGTCACCGGCGGAACAAGCACATCTCCTCCTTTCGGGGAAGGCCGTTCGCTGAACTCCGGAGCCATGTAGGTCTCCGGAATGGTATCCGGCCGAGGGCCGAAGGGAACTCGGGCCCCGTCACCAGTCCCCATGGGGGCTTTTTCCCCCATGTGTCCGGCGACCGAGGAGTCATCCTGGGGCTCCACCCCGACGATCTCCGGAACCTCCCCCTAGTCTGGGAAGGTCTTTTGGGACACCACCTCATCATCACCCTTGGGCGAGACAGAATGAGCAAGTGGCGGAGACATGCTAGCCATCTCCTTCGAGTCTAGCGAATCCTCTGTCGAGGATCGCGGGGAGCCATCGCGTGCCGGACTGCAATGATAAGATTTAAAGTATATCAATATTACAAACCGGGAAGGCCAGACATTTTTGGACTCTGATACTTACGATGTGGCCCGAGGCTTGGTCCGGAGAGGTCGCTCTGGACTGCTATCGACATCCCACGCGGAGTTATCCGTGAAGGAGCCTTTTCCCCTCTTGGGCGCTTTCGCCTCCGGATTCGTGGGGGCCGCTCTCCTCTTCCTCCCCACTTCAGGTGGGGAGTCGTTTTCTCCCTCCTCTTCGTCATCGTCATCAGCGGATGAAGAAAGAATTTCGCCTTCGGACGTCATGTTCGGAACGCCTTTTCGGCAAGGGCCCTTCTTGGTCCCTTTAGCCGCTTTCTTGTCCGTCTTCTCTGGCACCTCATAAGATGCTGGAAATAGCATTTTCGTTAGTAGTGGGAATTCTTGGTCTTCGGGCAGCGGAGCCAGATAGTTAATCCCCTCTGCTACCTCGATCCAGGCCTGAAAACATGGGTAGGAAAGCTTAGGCTTTTCCTCAAAATATGCTAGTAAAGGTACACCTTGAAAACATTAAAGAACTTACCGAATTAGCCTGGCGTTTTGAGCTAAGCCCGCGATCTTCGGTCGTGGGCGGTGGTGTCTCACCGGCCTTGAAGAGCACTTTCCAGATTTCTTCGTGCGTCGTGCCAAAGAGCTCTAGTAGCGTCTGGTGCTTGGCCGGATCGTACCCCCACAGATAGCAAGTCCGGCATTGGCACGGAAGAACCCGACGAATGAGCATGACCTGGATCACGTTGACAAGCTTGATTTTCCTGTCTATCATGTTCTAGACGCACGTCTGGAGCCCAGCCAGCTCGTCCGAGGGACCCCAGGTTAGGCCCTTCTCTTGCCAGGAGGTGAGCCGCATCGGGGTTCCAGATCGGAATTCGGGGGTCGCCGGCCAGTCGGCGTCGCGCGGCTCGGTGATGTAGAACCACCCCGATTGCCACCCCTTCACCGTTTCCACAAAAGAGCCTTCGGGCCAGGTAACATTGGGCATCTTGCCCACCATGGCGCCTCCGCACTCTGCCTGTTGGCCGCTCACCACTTTTGGCTTCACATTGAAGGTCTTTAGCCATAGGCCGAAATGAGGTGGGATGCGGAGAAAGGCCTCGCACACGATAATGAATGCCGTGATGTTGAGAATAAAGTTAGGGGCTAGGTCATGGAAGTCTAGCCCATAGTAAAACATCAGTCTACGGACGAACGGGTGGAGAGGGAATCCCAGCCCGCGGACAAAGTGTGTGAGAAACACAACCCTCTCACGGGGCTCGGGAGTGGGGACGATTTGCCCTTTTGCCGGGAGTTGGTGAGCAATCTCCTTGGCCAAGTATCCGGCCTCCCGGAGCTCCGTGATGTCCTTCTTCTTAATGGAGGAGGCCATCCACTTGACTCTAGCTCCGGATCCGGACATGTTTGAAGTGCTTTCTCGAATGAGGAAAAGCTAAAGCTTGGGCGCTGGAGCTCAAGGACGGAAGGACTGAAGAAGAGAAAGGATGTGGGTGAAGGAAGGGAATCCTTATCCCCTTATAAAGGCCGCGAATATCAAGCGCCTCCCCACTCGCCTTAGAATTCGCCTATTCCCAAAGGCTGTATAAACGGCGCGGTTGGATTACCCATGTCCGCATTGATTAGAATCCCACTATAAGGGGGCACGATCTCTGCTTCGACAAGACGTGCCAATGGCAACTGCGTCTCGGGACGTGGAATGTCGGACACTAAACGGTCCGGAATTATGACCGGTCGGACGTGACGTCATGCTACTAAAATTTGTCAGCGGACTGGACTCGTGTAAAATTATATTCTCTCTGTGGTTGTGTATGGTGTGTGTGACAGGTCCGGATACTATCATTGCGTCCGAAGACTATCTTGGAGTTCGGAAAGAAGGGAACCCGCCTTGCAATGCCGAAGACAATCTGCGCGCCAGACTCCTCGTCATTGAAGCCAGGTTCAGGGGCTACTGAGATAGTCCTGGACTAAGGGGTCCTCGGACGTCCGGCCTATTATCTATGGCCCGGACTGGTGGGCTGTGAAGTCATGAAGGCCGAAGACTGTACCCATCTCTGGATTGGACTCTCCTTGGCGTGGAAGGCAAGCTTGGTGATCATCTATGAAGATTCCTTCCTATGTAACCGACTCTATGTAACCCTAGATCCCCCCGGTGTCTATATAAACCGGAGGGTGTAGTCCTGAGAGGATATACTCACTACCATAGTCATACAGGCTAGACTTCTAGGGTTTAGCCATTACGATCTCGTGGTAGATCAACTCTTGTAACACTCATATTCATCAAGATCAATCAAGCAGGAAGTAGGGTATTACCTCCATAGAGAGGGCCCGAACCTGGGTAAACATCGTGTCCCCTGTCTCCTGTTACCATCGATCCTAGACGCACAGTTCGGGACCCCCTACTCGAGATCCGCCGGTTTTGACACCGACAGTCCACTGTGCACAGGCCTGCGCAGGGGGTTTCTGATGACCTGCCTTACGAGGTAGGTTGTCCAGCTTTTACCCATAGGCTGCGGCACTTTCAGTGGCCCAAGACAGGCCCGCACGTTCAAGCCTGAGGTTCCGGAGAAGTACGACAACAAGACTCATCCGTCCGAGTTCCTGAGCGTTTACACCATCGCGATGCAAGCTGCCGGGGCTCGGGACGGCAAGGTGCTCGCCAACTACTTCCCGTTGGTACTTAAGCCCAACGTCAGGTCACGTGAGAGGCCTGCTCGGGGTCGTGAGAAAATGAAGGGGGATGATGACCACGAAGAGGACGACAAGTCCAGCGACCAAGAGTTCCAGAAGGACACAGAGGCCATGTGCATCGATGGTGGCGCCTTGTTGCATTTTTCTCACCGCCAGCTTAAACAGTGGGCGCGCGAGATCAATGCTGCAGAGCCATCGATCGATGCCCAGAAGCCACTGAAATGGTCCAACACGCCTATCATCTTCGACCCCGAGGATCACCCTGACCGCACAACAGCGGTCAGGTGCTTGCCATTGTTGGTTTCACCAACAATTCGCAACCTCAAGGTGACGAAAATGTTAGTTGACGGCGGGGCCGGTCTGAACCTAATCTCACCCAATTTGATCAAGAGGTTTCAAATCCCTGATGGAGACCTTGAAGAGACGGACACATTTCAAGGGGTCAACCTGGGGAGAAGCCAGCCCAAGGGTAAAGTCACACTACCAGTCACATTTGGCGGTGAGCTGAACTACAGGACAGAGAAGATCGTTTTTATGTAGCCAAGATTCCGTTGCCATATAACGGAATCCTTGGTCGTCCAGCACTGGCCAAGTTTATGGCGGCATCACACTACACCTACAACACGCTGAAGATGCCCGGCGCGATGAGCATCATCACTGTCGGCTCCGACAAAAAGGATGTGCTCATCTGGGCCGACCAGCTCTACCGAGAGGCAGTGGTAGCACCTACCGCCAAGGCACTTGGTCCTGCCACTGGAGCCCACGGGGGAAAGAGGACCGGCAAGACCCTAGTCGTCAGAAAAGATTCTGGCCCCGACAAGACCTCTTGCACCCACTCTGGCAAACGGGCCTCCTCGGAGTGCAGCGTTCCCGTTGAGGACGTGCAAGAGAGCTCCACTGGCACGAGCAAGAAATCCAGGGCTACACCACCAAAGACCAAGAAGGTGCCCGTCAAGGAGGACGGCACAGGCGGAGCTTTCACTATAAGCTCCACTCTCGACAGCAAATAGGAAGGCGTGCTCGTCGCCTTCCTGCGGGCAAATGTCAATGTATTTGCATGGCAAGCATCCGACATCCCCGGGGTTCCCAGGGAGGTGATTGAGCACCACCTTGCTGCCTATCCTCATGCGTGGCCCATCAAGCAGAAGGTCAGGAAGCAAGCTTTGGAGCGGCAAGAGTTCATCATTGAGGAAATCAGGAAGTTGGAAGCGGCAGGCTTGGTCAGAGGAGTGCTCCACCCAACATGGTTGGCTAATCTGGTGGTGGTGCGCAAGGCAAATAGGAAATGGAGGCTGTGTATTGATTATACAGATATCAATAAAGCCTGCCCAAAAGATCCTTTCCCTTTGCCGCGCATTAACCAGATCATGGACTCCACTGCCGGGTGCAACTTGCTGTCGTTCCTTGACACCTATTCAGGATACCACCAAATTTTCATGACGAAAGAAGACGAAGAAAATACCGCCTTCATCACCCCATGTGGTACGTATTGTTTTATACGAATGTCTTTCGGGTTGAAAAGTGCTGGTTTGACATTTGCAAGAGCAGTTCAGATTGGTTTTGAGCCACAGCTCCATAGAAATATGGAAGCTTACATGGATGACATAGTGGTCAAGACCAAGGACAGGGCAACGCTCTTGAAAGATTTGGAAGAAACATTTGCGGATTTGCGCAAGATCAACCTCAAGCTCAATCCTGAGAAATGTGTGTTCGGTGTCCCATCCGGCAAACTTCTTGGGTTCTTTGTGTCCCAACAGGGGATTGAGTCGAACCCCGACAAGATCAAGGAAATTGAGCAGATTGAGGCACCAAGGCGAGTCAAAGATGTGCGTCGGCTTGCTGGCTGCGTTGCTTCTTTGAGTAGGTTCATCTCCAACTCTGCTGAGCGCGCCCTCCCCTTTTTCAAGATTTTGAAAAAGGTGGGGCCCATGAAATGGACCCAGAGGCTGAGGCAGTGCTGCAGGATTTGAAGAGGTACCTCTCCGCCACGCCGATACTAGTTGCACCTAAACCGCAAGAGCCGTTGCTGATATACCTAGCGGCAATGAATCAAGTGGTCAGTGCTACGCTAGTGGCGCAGAGGGAGACTGACGAAGAAGCGGTAGCAGTGGCAAGACTGTCGGATGACGAGCCAGAGCCCCTCCCGGCAGGGTCTGGCGCCGGCAAGGAAGGACCCCCGGCAGAGCCTGACACCGACAAGGCAGGAGCCCCGACAAAGTCTGGCGCCGGCGAGGCAGGATCTGCACAATCAAACAAGGTGGTACAGAGGAAGAAGATGATGCAGCACCCAGTTTACTTTGTCAGCTCCCTCTTACAGGGGGCTAGATCAAGATACTCTGGTGTGCAGAAGTTGCTCTTCAGCCTCCTTATGGCCTCGAGGAAGCCGCGTCATTATTTTCAAGCACATGAAATCACCGTTGTCACTCGCCTTCCGTTGCAACGGATCTTGCACAACCCAGATGCAACCGGAAGGATAGTGGAATGGGCATTGGAACTGTCAAGCTTTGGTCTCAGGTTTGAAAGCACTTCGACAATCCAGAGCAGAATCTTGGCGGAGTTGATTGCAGAATGGACCTCAACGCCTGACGAAGTAATTCAAGAGACTACTCTCCCCGGCAAGGAAACAAGCGGCAACTGGATTATGTACTTTGATGGAGCTTTCTCGCTGCAAGGCGTCGGTGCCGGTGTGCTACTTGTCGCACCCACCGGAGAGCACCTCAAGTATGTAGTCCAAATGCACTTTCCCTAGGAGAGATCGATGAACAAAACCGTGGAGTATGAGGGGCTGCTTGCCGGTCTCAGGATCACGACAGACCTCGGTATCAAAAAGTAGATCGTCCATGAGGATTCGCAGCTCGTAGTGAAGCAAGTGAACAAGGATTATCAGAGTCCGTTGATGGAAGCTTATGTAGATGAAGTGAGGAAGTTGGAAGAACGTTTTGATGGTCTACAGGCAGAGCATGTTCCTCGAGCAGAGAACAACATTGCTGACGACCTGTCAAAACTTGCGGCCCTCAAGTTACCTGTGGAACCAGGGACCTTTGTGCTCCAATTGACTCGGTCATCCATTGAACCATCAGCGGAACAGAACAAGCGAAGGAAACCAAGCCCCATAAAGTACTTTCCTGCCGAGCTCCCAGGAGCCGCCGACAAGGATGCTGTCGGGGAAGCCGAGCTTGTCTGGGAGCAACAGGCTCCGGCAGGGCCTCAAGCCCTTGACATAGAGGCAACTGCTCCCATGGCAGAAGATGTGCCTCTAGTCCTTGCCGTAGAGCCTCAAGCTCCAGCGTGGGCGCAGCACACCGTTCGGTTCCTCCAAACAGGGAAACTCCCTGAGGAACAGGAAGAGGCGGAGAGGGCGAGTGCTGCAGTGTTGCGAGGCCTCAGGACAAAGACTTTTGACATGCTACACAAGTGCGGAAGACGCTGGATTGACGAGTTGCCGGCGGTTCTTTGGTCAATCAGAACGACGCCAGATTGAGCCACCAGCCAGGCACCCTTCTCCCTCGTATACCGAGCAATAGCAGTTCTCCCCATGGAACTCACATACGGGCCACCTCGAGTGCTCGGTTATGATGAGCTTGAGCAAGAGTAGTTGCGGTAGGATGACGCTACGCTCCTTGAGGAAGATCGTCTTCAGGCTGCTGTGCGAGCTGCACGCTACCAGCAAGCCTTGCGCTGCTACCATAGCCGCAAGGTTCAAGCCCGAAGCTTTGAGGAAGGCGACCTTGTTCTTCGGCGCGTTCAGTCGGCCAAGAATTCCAACAAGTTGATGCCAAGGTGGGAAGGCCCTTATCGGGTAATACGAGTAACCAGGCGCGGCGCAGTCCGCCTAGAGATCGAAGATGGTATTCTAGTGAGCAACTCCTGGAACATCAAACGTCTTCCCAAGTTTTACCTAGAAGGCGCGGTTGCCGGGCCCCCCGGCAGACCACTTTTTGTACAAGCCTTGCCGGCAAGGTATGTAACCCTTTGTACAAAGCCAGGCGTAGACCGTGAGCAACAGATAAATAAATGAAGCGCTGGCGCCCTAAGAATTAGCATGCATGCTAGGTTGAGTCTCTCTCTGGTAGGGTTGATAGTGCTTAGCGGCAACTAACCCCTAGCATAGAGGTCGAGTGTGTGTCTCTCTGTCCTTTCCAGTCCTTTTTGGTTCGCAGGCTGCACGGGCGCTTCAGTAGGACTGTTTGGAGGAAAGGAGACGGCCCGACACCCCGATCTCGGCAAGCCAAGACTGCCAGGGGCAGCAGATTCACATAAGTCTTTTTCCCCCCGCTGTGTACTTCCGTATGAAACTTGAACGTACGAAACTTCACTCAATCCTATGCTACCATGCTCCCTCCTTCCTATATCCAGAAACCCCTTTTTGGGCCGGAATTTGGTTGTAGTTGCGGTGGAAAGGAGACAAACGAAGGGCCTAATCCTACTTTGCCCCTACCTCCGCCAAGGGTGTGAGTGTAGTCGTGCTATGGAGCGGGAGGACGGCAAGGCCTGTTGCCGGGTGGCGATGTTTACTTAAGATAATAAGGACTCGTTCCTTGGTGTGAGCCTTGCTCACGCACAAAAGAACCCGACAAGCGCCCTTTTCTTCATTAATACATTGATTAACAAGTACAATTCATACGAAACGTAAACATAAGCAAGGGGTTACAAAGTTTAAATCTGACAAGTGCTCGCAGGCTTAAAAACTAAAAAAAAGATAAGATGCCCGTAATCCCTTTCTTGTCCCTCTCCTCAGGAAGCGGACCAAGATAGCAGAAGGGAAAAAGGGGTGCCTAGGCGAGGTACACGCGGCAGAAGACACGAAGAGAACATCATGGTGGCCATCTAGAAGAGGGCTGGTGATGATGGTGCCGGGAGAAGAGCCGAAAGATGAGGCAGCGGGCTGGCAATACGGGATGAAGGCGTCGCTGCCATCGTACTCCAACTTGACAACCCGCCACCCGCCTTGTTCATCTTCTCCGGCCTTCCAGCGCCAGCCGCCAGAAGCAACGACCCCGAGAAGTTCAAGGAGCTGGCTTGGGAAGCCACCGCCAAGAACTACCCCCCGGCAAATCGCTCTGCCGGGGAGAAGGCCATGTGCAGATGATGGTGCTGCTGGCGTCGCCCGGGGACGGTGTGTCCGAGGCCTAGTCGGACCCGTTCCCGTTGTCCTCCCCACCGGTCTCCTCCTCCTCATTGTCACTCGAGGAGGAGCTTTCGTCATCGGTCGAGCTCTCCGCGTAGCACCCTAACCTGATTCCCGAGCGCCCGAAGACCTTGACGGAGAGCAGGTCAGCCTCCACTAATTTGAAGTGGATAACGTACCCCTTCATTAGGCAGTCGGCGCGTGCGAAGGTTTTCCAACCACGACGAAGAAGCATTGCATGAGGGACGGGTAACCTTGTGTTCACCCACATGTCGCCATTGCAACATCCCTTCATGTGAAGCCTCAACCTTGACGGCTGGTTGATACGTCTCCAACGTATCTATAATTTATGAAGTATTCATGCAATGTTTACAATAGTTTTATATGATTTTGGTATGATTTGATTAGAACTAACCCGGACTGATGCTGTTTTCAGCAGAACTACTGTGGTGTTGTTTTTGTGCAAAAATAAAAGTTCTCGGAATGCGTTGAAAATCAACGGAGAATTTTTCTGGAAATATAAAAAATAATGGAACAAAGTGTTACTGGAGGGGAGTCCCATGGGCCCCACGAGGGTGGAGGGCGCGCCCACCCCCCTGGGGCGCGCCCCTGTGCCTCATGGACTTCCAGTGGGCCCCCCTAACTTGTTCTCGACGGCAACCTCTCCTATAAATGCCCAAACCTCCAGTAAATAACCTAGATCGGAAGTTCTGCCACAGCAAGCCTCTGTAGCCACGAGAAATCAATCTAGGCCATCTCTGGTACCCTGCCGGAGGGGGCCATCATCACCGGAGGCCATGGAGGAGGATCCCAGAGGGGCCATCATCGCCATGAAGGCCAAGATGTAGAGGGAGAACCTCTCCCCATCCAGGGGGGCATGGAGGAGGAAGCACAAGGGCGAGAACCTCTCCTCCTCTCTCTCGGTGGCGCCGGAGTGCCATCGGGAGGGGAATCATCACCGCGGTGATCGTCTTCATCAACATCACCATCATCATCACCATCGTCATCTCTTTTACGTGGTCCACCCTCCCGCACCCCGCTGTAATCCCTACTTGAACATGGTGCTTTATGCCACATATTATGATCCAATGATGTGTTACCATCCTATGATGTTTTGAGTAGATATCCTTTGTCTTTGGGTTGATTAATGATCTGGATTGGTATGAGTTGTATGTTTTATTTTGGTGCTGTCCTATTGTGCCCTCCGTGTCGCGCAAGCATGAGGGATTCCGTCTATAGGGTGTTGCAATACGTTCATGATTCGCTTATAGTGGGTTGCTTGAGTGACAGAAGCATAAACCCGAGTAAGGGGGTTGTTGCGTATGGGATAAAGGGGACTTGATATGTTAATGCTATGGTTGGGTTTTACCTTAATGATCTTTAGTAGTTGCGGATGCTTGCTACAGTTCCAATCATAAGTGCATATGATCCAAGAAGAGAAAGTATGTTAGCTTATGCCTCTTCCTCATATGAAATTGCAATAGTGATTACCGGTCTTGTTAACAATTGCCTAGGACAATTCCGCACACCGATCCATCATTATTCCACACTCGCTATTTATAATACTTAAGTAATATATTCTAACTTTATGATAACAACACCAACTTTTATATTTTAGCTCTCCTATACCGTGCAAAGTTATCCTCTTCATACCCACAACGTAGTTTTATTTCTCGTTTCTAGTTGGAAGCAAACGTTCGGTGTACGTAGAGTCGTATCAGTGGTAGATATGACTTGAGAGAATATTGATCTTGCCTTTAGCTCCTTGTGGGTTCGACACTCCATACTTATCCCTTCCACCTTTGGGAATTGCTATGATGATTCCCTGTACTTGGGGATTATCAAGCTCTTTTCTGGCGCCGTTGTCGGGGAGCAATAGCGTGGGGTTGATATTCTCGTGTGTGCTTGTTTGCTTTCTTCACTAAGTAGATTTTGTTTTTCCTTTTTGTTTCTGTTTAGTTGTGGGTGAAACATAGAATTTTTTTTAAAAGAATGAAAATACAAAAAAATTACTTGCCTCTCATGCCTAAAAAGTTTTTCAATAAGAGAAGTGATTGGAAGGTTATGTGTGACAGCCTGGATTTTGCCTTCTCTCTTTTTCCGGACTTTCAGTTGCATTTGCTTTGGATTTGGAGTTTCAAATCGATTCAAATGGACTTGAACACTTGGGCCTACCCTTGATTTTCACCCAAGTGACCTCTCCACCTCTAACTCACTTTTCATTCTCTGAAAAACTTCCACAAAAGCCCAAGGAAAATTTTTCATAAAAGAAAAATATCCATTTTCTTCCCTGAAAATCATTTCAGAGAAGTATGTTCCAAAGCAACCCTCATTTTCTTTGCCCACAAAAATCTGAGAAAATTCCCAAATATTCTTTGAACCCTAGGGCACCTTCCTGAGGAAAATATTGCATAACTTTTTGTAATATTTTTGCTACAGAAAACCATTTCTGTTCTGTACAGAATGATCACTTTCTACAACAAGTACCATTTTCCTTCATCCATTAAGGCTGATTTTTCTTGAGCATCATTACCCTCCTAAGAAACTACTAACCACCAAAAATCAGCCCTAAACCCTCTCTGGTTTGACCACAGTCAAGCTCACAAGTTTCTGTCCAGAAACTTGACAGCAAGAGAGCCACTCCCACAATGCACCTGTGACTAAGCCAACCATGCAAAACGACCAAAACCACTAAGGACTAACTGCCAGACATGAAATTATGGCAAGTGTTGGCTCTACACCAGGGTTCACGCGGTGACCACGCGTGTGCATGATGCCAACGTGCTAGTCGACTCGCTCTGGATGCCGCCGAGCGCTCTGTTCATCGCGTGCTCGCTTCCCCGGCTGCCGCACCTTGCCAAACCATGCCACCATCACTGTCTCGACGTCCTTAACTCCCTCTTAGCGCTCGTCGACGACGGAGCTCGCCGCAGCGAACACGGGCATGACGCGGCCAAGGCAACAGTGCGCCCGTGCCCCTGTGCTCGTCGCGTACCGCGCTCCTGTGCTCGTCGCCGCTCGTCTACAGCCTCCGTGTGATCCCCGACGTCTTCCCCCTCTCTCACTGACGCCATTCGTCGCCGAGCGATGCTCTAGGGAGCTCCGGCGAGCTCTCGATCCCTGCCTCGGCCTCGGCTATAAATAGCCCCTCCGGAGCTCATTTCCCTCCTCACTCACACACTCAGCATCTCACCACGACCCCGTAGGAAGCCGCAGCCCGGCCCGGCAAGCCTCTGGCCACCGTCCCCGTCCCGAGCTCGCCAGCGATCCCCGTCCTAGGCCCCCTCCCTCTCCAGAGCCTCTCGCGCTCCCTCAACTCCTCAGGCGTGCTCGTGGTGATCCACTGGAGCGAGCTGGTGTTGTTGGAGTTGCTGGACCGGCCTCACCTCGCCGAAATCGCCAACTCCGACGAGCCCCGCCCGCCGCCGCCGCTGGAGAGCTCCGTTTCGTCCCCGTCTGGCCACCTCTAGCTACGCTACAGGTACGGGCAGGTGTGCCTCGACCTCCTCTCCAATCCTATCCCTTTGGATCGGGCTAAGGAGCCCTCCTCGCCGGCGTGCGCTCCGGCGGAGCCTCGCCGTGCTCTGTCTCTCTCCCCCTCGCCCTCCGACCTGACCAGCGGGGCCTGCTGCCAGCCACTCAGGCCGCGCTCGAAGCGGTATGAGTGGTGGCGGCCGGGCGTTTTACGCCTTCGACGTCATCCCCCTGGATTTTCTTTTTAATTCAAATTTAGTTTAAATTTGACCAAAACTTTGACCAACTCTAACTCCTATTCTACAAGTCCAAATGATTTGATTCTTTTTGCATTCTATTCTTACTGGAAAACTCTAGCAGCACACCCAAGATAGGATTTTTCCTTGCTTTCTAGAATTTCTGGTAATTTTTAGAAGTGTTTTGACATTTTCTTTTTGGTCATTTGAATTATTTTCAGAAGGTGAAGCTTGTCTTGAAGGCATCCAGAAGGAGTGTGAAGCTCCTCTGCACTAAGGCAAGCCACAACAACATTATCATGGTGTCTTTGCAATATTCATGATTTTCTACTTGAATATATATATATATATATTCCTTGCATATAGTGTTAAAATAAATAATGCTTGTGTTATTTAGTTTTGTCATGATAAGAAGGCTTAGTTAACAGAAGTGAATGTTTGAACTAGTGAGTGTAGCTTGAAGAGTTGATCTAAGTAGATTGTCATGACTATGGTGATATGATTATCGGTCTGTTTTTTGCTATATTCATGCTAAGAATTTTTTTGATTTATGCCAACTAAAGTAATGAGTATAAATACCAAGTAAGGAAGAACCAGAAATGTTGAAAGTTAAGTTTGAGCAAGTAGAACTTGATTGAAGTTGATCTGTTGTGAGTTGTGATGCATGTTATATGATTGCATAAGCATGGCATATTTTGACTCGAGTATTTGTTTCAAGTTAAACCTGATGATAAATGAACTTGAACATAAAGTTGGTCGGGTCATGGTGCCACTGAATCGGCCTGACGAGTGCAACCACATTTGCCTTTATGGGGAGGCCGGTAGTCGTCCGTTGTCATGCCTGTTGTCGGTGCCTCCAACGAGGGAAGGTTATGGTCATGTGTTACCCTAGCCCGGTAAGCAGACATAACTTTGTGGACCCGTGTTGTTATGGTACCGAGTCCCCGCTTGGGACAATTTGTTCGCCACGACGGTGGTAGTTTTGCCTTTGGTAGGCTGGGTCACACAAGACTAAGCCCAATGGGGAGTTGGTCCGAGTGGCCGTAAGAGTGTCATGGCAATGGGAGAGTTCTGTCGGAATGCCGTTGGTCCACCCGAATGGGAGTGTGAGGCCATGGATTCCGTGGTGTGGGTAAAGTGCGCTACCTCTGCAAAGTGTATTAATCTATCGATAGGCGCGCCCGCGGATAAGGGCCCAGTTCATAAGTAAGTCACACCATGGATCAACTGTTTTTAATCAATCTTGCACACTAATCAACTTGCATTGCACTGGTTGGATGATGATGAAGTCAGTGAGGCTGATTGTTGTGGTATCATTTGTGATCCGGGAATGTTCATGTGTTGGTTACGAGGTAACCAGTTGGACCAAGCATGGTTCCCTTCGTGCTTCGTCGTGAGCACTGTTTCGGTTGCGAGGCAACCGGTTGGTAAGAGAGTCCGTGTGACTCGATGCACAAGTTTGGTTTCACTTCATGAGTAGTATGTTGTTGTTTGCATTTAAATTGATTAAATGTCATGATGTTGTTTGTCATTATGGTTCTGTTTGCTGTGAGCTTGCAAGTACATTCAATGTACTGACCTGGCGTGTTATGCCAGATTTTAGGAAAGTCTAACTGGATCGGAGAGCTGCCGTGTCTAGACCGTGTCCACATCGATGTCCCTGTGCTATGGAGTCCCGCTATGTCGTTGTTCCGCTGCCGTGTAGATGTCGTGCTCGAGGCCCCTTTATGTCTACTAAATAATGTACATATTGTTTAGCCGCACCGAGTGTGCCGCTTGGCCTTGCAACTTGTTGTAATGTCACTCTATGCTTCCGCTAGTTTCAACAAAGCGGTGATTTCGATACCAAGGTGTTGTGTGTTGCCAGAAGACATGATCTCTGGGTTGGCAATACAGGGTAAACCGGTCGCTCTAAGCCGGGGTGCCACAACGCTTGGTATCAGAGCCGCGCTGACTGTAGGACACGCTAGACTACCGACGTGTTAGCTGGAGTAAAAGTTGAGTGCCGGTAGTGTTTGTAGATGATTGTTGCATCGCATGCACTCGTTTCATTTTTTTCCTAGCCCACTAATGGTTGTGAGTGTAGATGGCTCCGGTGCCGTATCCATGTCAGTTGCAGCTGACGCCGTACACCTCGCCGCATCTCTTTCGTGGCGTGTGGCATCGACTGTACCCTCACGGTGATGACCCAGCATATCGGGTGTACCGGGAGCGTCTAGCCGACTCCGTGTGTGAGTATCACGCTGTGGTTACTCCGCGCACCAGTTCGTCAACAGGCTCTTACACTCGTACCTCTCGGAGCGGTTATGCATCCACTGCCGCTCAGGCTATCCAGTATGCAGCATTCGAGATTCTTGTTGAGTTACGCTACACAGAGGCTCAGATGCAGAACCATCCAGGTTTTTGTTTCTACCCATCTTTACACAATGATGGTCGTGTTCGCTTTCATTCCGTTGATCCGGCGTCTGATAGTGACACTAGCCACCTTTCTTGATATATCACTGCTAGTTATCTTCTGATTCACGAGTTGGCTCGAGAGCTGAATCGTGCTCGTTCTGCTTTAGCCGCCGCGAGATCCTACCCTACTCCACCTTCTATGGGGTTTACTTCTTATATTGTGCCCAGTTCTAGCTCGCCTATTTCTCCAGTTCCTCCCCCGACTAGCTCGGCCACCTCTATAGTGAACCCACACAGTGCTCCTGCTGAGTGGGCGTCTCTTCTTGCTACCCCCGCAGCTCCCATGATCCCTTCTCATGCCGCGCCTACCCCTGAGGGAGAGCCCTCGAGGCAGCGTCGTCGCGTTACATTTAACCCGGAGGTCTCGGTTGGCGTCCTCAGTTCAAGATCTGGGTCTGACTCAGGAGAGGATCCGGCAGCACCGGCAGAGTCTTAGAGCATCTGGGTATCCGCAGTGGTCATGTGATGTACGGATGTAGTTGTATGGGTTATGGTGTATTGTTGCATGTATGCGAGTAGTCGCACTAGTCATGATGTTTATCTTTCATGTATGAGTCTATGTATAATTATGTTGGAACTTTTTATTCGATCACTGTGTTTCTTGTTTTATTTGTTTCGCTCTTTCGGGTTTGTCATTGCTTTCTTCCCACGCCTGAATGATTCTCATCGCGATTGCTCTTATTGGAAAAAATAAACAGTAGGATGACGCGGGGAGGCAGCAGTTCGCAGGCTTGTGAGGATGTCCCTGTTCGTCGCTCAGCAAGGTAGGCAGGACACTCCCCCGAGCCGTATCCGCAGCCACCGCCTCCACCGCCAAATCCACCCTCCACTGAACAAATTATGCGCATGTTTGAGGAAAGAAGGAACAATGATCTGCTTGAGCTGTTAAGAAGTGTGCAAGCTATGGTTGGGTAGAATGGAAATCGAAATGGCCATCACTCCAAGCTGTCAGATTTTCAAAGGACTAAGCCTCCCAGTTTCAGTCAAGTGGTTGAACCTTTGGAAGCACACGATTGGTTACGCACCATTGAGAAGAAACTTGAAATCCCTCGCACTGAAGAGGCTGACAAGGTTCCGTTTGCTACTCACTATCTTGAAGGGGCCGCTGCCATATGGTGGGATAATGCTAAAGCCCTGTGGCCCGCGGAAGAAGAAATCACGTGGACTCAATTCAAGGATCAATTTCTCAAGTATCATATTCCAGCTAGTGTCATGAAAATCAAGCAACGAGAATTTCTTGGTCTCACTCAAGGCACTCTGTCAGTAAGTGAATATTTGTACAAGTTCAACCATCTGGCCCGTTATTCTCTTTATGATGTGGCCACGGAAGAAAGGAAGATTAACAGGTTCCTTAGCGGATTAAATCAACACCTCAGGAGTGTTCTCTGCATGCTCGATTTTCCAGATTTTCAGTCTCTGGTAAATAAGGCCCTCATCGCAGTAAGGGAATACAAGCTTGTGCAAGACAACCGCCCCACAAATAATGACAACAAGCGCAAATTTGAGCCAAAGAAGGACGGACAACCTATACAGAAGGCCCATACATGGCAATAGACTCAAGTGGAGTACAAACCCAATTGGCAGCAGAATGTGAACATGACCACTACTCAAGTCAAGAATGTCGTGACCAGTCCGGTACACGAGGAGCGCCAGCGCAATAATGCCTGCTTTAACTGTGGACAGACCGGACATTATGCCAGACAGTGTCCCAAGAAGTCAAATGCCCCATTCCGACCGCAAGTCAATCATATGGGGCCATATCATACCCAGCAGATCATCCAAGGGCAAGTGCATCACCTCTCCACAGATGAGGCTCAGGAAAACCCCGAAGTCGTCATTGGTATGTTCTCTGTTAATAGCATACCCGCAATAATTTTATTCGACTCTGGGGCTTCCCACTCTTTTGTTTCTTGAAGTTTCGTTGCCCAAAACAAATTTCCTTGCTCGCTTTTGGGGAAAAGTATGCTGGTTCAGTCCCTGGGATCTGTGCTCAAAAGCAATTTGGTCTGCCGAAATTTGGAAATTGATATCAAGGGGGTCCATTTTCCGACCGCTTTGATAGTAATCGAGTCTGCCAAGTTGGATGTTATTTTGGGAATGAACTGGTTGACTCAATATCAAGTATGCTTAAACTGTGCGACCCGAGAAGTCACCTTGGCAAATCAGGAAGGGCAAACTACAAAATTCTATGCTCACAGGAGTATACCCAAGAAAGAAATGGTCTTCACCGCTGTGGCAAATGAGTTGGGATTAATTCCTGTGGTCAGTGAGTTTCCTGATGTATTCCTAGAAGAATTGCCAGGCATGCCACCGGACCGCGAGCTTGAGTTTGCAATTGTCCTTGTGACTGGAACTGCACCATTGTACAAAAAGTATTATCGGATGCCTTCCTCCGAACTCGTGGAATTAAAGAAGCAGTTGGATGAAATGCTACAGAAAGGATATATCCGCCCCAGTTCGTCACCATGGGGATCACCTGTAATATTTGTGGACAAGAAAGACGGTGGTCTCAGGATGTGCATTGACTATCGTCAGTTGAACGATGTCACCATCAAGAACAAATACCCACTACCAAGGATTGATGACTTGTTCGATCAGCTCAGTGGTGCAAAAGTATTTTCCGAGGTTGATTTAAGGACCGGATATCATCAACTAAAAATCAAGAAGGAAGATATTCCTAAGACCGCGTTCACTACTCGGTACGGTCTCTATGAATATACGGTGATGTCCTTCGGCCTTACCAATGCCTCCGCTTTCTTCATGCATATTATGAATAAAGTGTTCATGGATTTCCTGGACAAGTTTGTGGTGGTTTTCATCGATGATATTCTCATATACTCCAAGAGTAACGAAGAACATGCGGAACATCTCCGAGCAGTCTTACAGAGACTCCGTAACCATCAGCTGTATGCAAAATTCAGCAAGTGTGAATTTTGGCTCAAACAAGTCCGATTTCTGGGGCATGTTATTTCAGCAGAAGGTATCGCAGTGGATACTAGCAAAGTGAAGGATGTGCGTGATTGGGAAGCACCCACGACTGTAACCCAAGTCCGAAGTTTCCTTAGATTAGCCGGGTACTACCGTCGGTTCATCGAAGGATTCTCCAAAATTGCCAAGCCAATGACAGAACTTCTCAAGAAAGACCAGAAGTTTGAATGGACCGAGGATTGCAAGCAGAGTTTTAGCGAGCTAAAAACAAGATTGACATCAGCACCAGTCTTGACTTCCCCCGACATTTACCGTAGCTTTGATGTGTATTGTGACGCATCCAGACTGGGCATTGGGTGTGTACTTATGCAAGATGGCAAGGTGGTAGCTTACGCATCTCGCCAGCTACGACCTCATGAAGGAAACTATCCTACACATGATTTGGAACTAGTCGCTGTTGTGCACTCTCTAAAAAATTGGAAACATTACCTTATTGGAAAAAGATGTCAAATATTCACCGACCACAAGAGTCTCAAATATATATTCACTCAGCCAGACTTAAATCTTCAACAGCGAAGATGGCTCGAGTTGGTCAAAGACTATGATGTGGCGATAAATTACCATCCGGGAAAGGCCAACGTAGTTGCTGATGCCCTCAGTCGCAAACATGCCAACTTGAATGCCATGATGGAGTCTTTGCCTTCAGAACTCCAATAGGAGATCGCACAGCTCAACTTGGTCATTATAAATGCCGGCCTTGCGAATATTTTGGAAGTAACCCCTAAGAGGAGATCCGCATAGCACAGGCTGAAGACAAGAGTCTGCAAGTATATATCAAAAATCTGCAAGAAGGCAAAACTCAGGATTTCTCAAGGGACGCACTAGGTACACTCAGGTTCTGAGGAAGGATATGTGTACCTGAGCTAGCAGATTTGAGGAAGAAAATTTTGGCAGAAGCACACGAATCCTCATACTCAATACACCCAGGCGGTACTAAAATGTATGAAGACCTTCGACAAATATTTTGGTGGGATGGAATGAAAAGGGACATCGCATATTTTGTCGCTTGTTGTGACATTTGCAACAAAGTAAAGGCAGAACACCAAAAACCCGCCGGACTTCTCCAACCCCTACCCGTCTCGCAATGGAAATGGGACGATGTCTGCATGGACTTTATCACCGGTCTACCCCGTACTCACCGAGGTAATGATGCTATATGGGTCATAGTGGACACGCTGACTAAAGTGGCTCACTTCATTCCCATCCGCACCACCCTTCGCGCTGATCAACTTGCACAATTATATGTATCCCGGATTGTCAGTTTGCATGGAGTGCCAAAAAAATCACTTCAGACTGAGGTTCATTGTTTACATCCGCATTCTGGTCCCGACTCCATCAAGCTTTAGGGACCGCTCTCAAATACAACACCGCCTATCATCCACAGACAGACGGTCAGACTGAGCGGGTAAATCAAATACTTGAAGATATGCTTCGAGCATGTGCCTTAGCTCATGGACCCAAATGGGAAGATTGTCTGCCATATGCAGAATTCTCATACAACAACAGTTTTCAAACCAGTTTGAAAATGTCACCCTTTGAAGCTTTATACGGCCATAAGTGCCGCACTCTGTTGAATTGGTCTCAAACCAGAGACAGTCGTATCTTCGATACCGATCTGATACTGGAGGCAGAGAAACAAGTCAAGGAAATTCGAGATAGACTGTAGTTGGCTAAGTCGTGATAGAAAAGTTATTATGATGCCAAACACAGACAAATCAGTTTTGAACCTGGTGAACACGTGTATCTCCGAGACACCACCATGAAGGGAGTCAAGAGATTTCAGACCCAAGGAAAATTGTCACCAAGGTATATTGGTCCGTTCCCGGTCATGACTCGAGTTGGCACCGTTGCTTATTAGTTGGAATTGCCACCCGAATTGTCGGATGTGCACAACGTGTTCCGTGTATCACAGCTGAGAAGTTGTATTTCACCACCCGAGAAGCGGAATGATATGTCAGAAATTAAGCTTGCCAAGGATTTAACTTATGAGGAGAGACCATTCAGAATCTTGGATGAGGCAGAAAGGGTCACACGCAGCAAAGCGATAAAATTTTACAAAGTCCAGTGGGAGCATCACACCGAGGAAGAAGCAACCTGGGAAAGAAAGGAATTTTTAAGAACAACCTACCCCGAATTGTTTTCCCAAGCAACCAAATCTCGAGGACAAGATTCATCTTAAGTGGGGGAGGTTTGTGACAGCCTGGTTTTTGCCTTCTCTCTTTTTCTGGACATTCAATTGCATTTGCTTTGGATTTGGAGTTTCAAATCGATGCAAATGGACTTGAACACTTGGGCCTAACCTTGATTTTCACCCAAGTGACCTCTCCACCTCTAACTCACTTTTCATTCTCTGAAAAACTTCCACAAAAGCCCAAGGAATATTTTTCATAAAAGAAAATATCCATTTTCTTCCCTGAAAATAATTTCAAAGAAGTATGTTCCAAAGCAACCCTCATTTTCTTTGTCCACAAAAATCTGAGAAAATTCCCAAATATTCTTTGAACCCTAGGGAACCTTCGTGAGCAAAAATATTGCATAACTTTTTGTAATATTTTTGCTACAGAAAATCATTTCTGTTCTGTACAGAATGATCACTTTCTACAACAAGTACCATTTTCCTTGATCCATTAAGGCTGATTTTTCTTGAGCATCATTAACCTCCTAAGAAACTACTAACCACCAAAAATCAGCCCTAAACCCTCTTTGGTTTGACCACAGTCAAGCTCACAAGTTTCTATCTAGAAACTTGACAGCAAGAGAGCCACTCCCACAATGCACCTGTGACTAAGCCAACCATGCAAAACGACCAAAACCACTAAGGACTAACTGCCAGACATGAATTTATGGCAAGTGGTGGCTCTATGCCAGAGTTCACGCGGTGACCACGCGTGTGCACGATGCCAACGTGCTACTCGACGCACTCTGGATGCCGCCGAGCGCTCTGTTCATCGCGTGCTCGCTTCCCCGCCTGCCGCACCTTGCCAAACCACGCCACCATCACCGTCTCAACGTCCTTAACTCCCTCTTGGTGCTCACCTACGTCGGAGCTCGCTGCAGCGAGCACGGGCATGGCGCGGCCAAGGCAACAGTGTGCCCGTGCCCCTGTGCTCGTCGCGTACCACACTCCTATGCTCGTCGCCGCTCGTCTACAGCCTCCGCGTGATCCCCGACGTCTTCCCCCTCTCTCACTGACGCCATTCGTCGCTGGGCGACGCTCCAGAGAGCTCCGGTGAGCTCTCGATCCCCGCCTCGTCCTCGGCTATAAATAGCCCCTCCCGAGCTCATTTCCCTCCTCACTCACACATTCAGCATCTCACCACGACCCCGTAGGAAGCCGCAGCCCGGCTGGGCAGGCCTCTGGCCGCCGTCCCCGTCCCGAGCTCGCCAGCGATCACCGTCCTAGGCCCTCTCCCTCTCCAGAGCCTCTCTCGCTCCCTCGACTCCTCAGGCGTGCTCGTGGTGATCCACTGGAGCGAGCTGGTGCTATTGGAGTTGCTGGACCAGCCTCACCTCACCAGAATCGCCAACTCCGACGAGCCCCGCCCACTGCCGTCGCTGGAGAGCTCCGTTCCGGCCCCGTCCGGCCACCTCTAGCTAGGCTACGGGTACGGGCAAGTGCGCCTCGACCTCCTCTCAAATCCTATCCCTTTCGATCGGGCCAAGGAGCCCTCCTCGCCGGCGTGCGCTCCCCCTGGATTTTCGTTTTAATTCAAATTTAGTTTAAATTTGACCAGAAATTTGACCAACTCTAACTCCTATTCTACAAGTCCAAATGATTTGATTCTTTTTGCATTCTGTTCTTACTGGAAAACTCTAGCAGCACACCCAAGATGGGATTTTTCCTTGCTGCCTAGAATTTCTGGTAATTTTCAGAAGTGTTTTGACATTTTCTTTTTGGTCATTTGAATAATTTTCAGAAGGTGAAGATTGTCTTGAAGGCATCCAGAAGGAGTGTGAAGCTCCTCTGCACTAAGGCAAGCCACAACAACATTATCATGGTGTCTTTGCAGTATTCATGATTTTCTACTTGAATATATATATATATATTATTCCTTGCATATAGTGTTAAAATAAAGAATGCTTGTGTTATTTAGTTTTGTCATGATAAGAAGGCTTAGTTAACAGAAGTAAATGTTAGATCTCGTGAGTGTAGCTTGAAGAGTTGATCTAAGTAGATTGTCATGACTATGGTGATATGATTATCGGTCTGTTTTTTGCTATATTCATGCTAAGAATTTTTTGATTTATGCCAACTAAAGTAATGAGTATAAATACCAAGTAAGGAAGAACCAGAAATGTTGAAAGTTAAGTTTGAGCAAGTAGAAATTGATTGAAGTTGATCTGTTGTGAGTTGTGATGCATGTTATATGATTGCATAAGCATGGCATATTTTGGCTCGAGTATTTGGTTTCAAGTTAAACCTGATGATAAATGAACTTGAACATAAAGTTGGTCGGGTCATGGTGCCACTGAATCGGCCTGACGAGTGCAACCACATTTGCCTTTATGGGGAGGCCGGTAGTCGTCCGTTGTCATGCCTGTTGTTGGTGCCTCCAATGAGGGAAGGTTATGGGCATGTGTTACCCTGGCCCGGTAAGCAGACATAACCTTGTGGACCCGTGCTGTTATGGTACCGAGTCCCCGTTTGGGACAGTTTGTTTGCCATGACGGTGGTAGTTTTGCCTTTGGTAGGCTGGGTCACCAGGACTAAGCCCAGTGGGGAGTTGGTCGGAGTGGCCGTAAGAGTGACATGGCAATGGGAGAGTTCTGTCGGAATGCCGTTGGTCCACCCGAATGGGAGTGTGAGGCCATGGATTCTGTGGTGTAGGTAAAGTGCGCTACCTCTGCAGAGTGTATTAATCTATCGATAGCTGCGCCCGTGGATAAGGGCCCAGTTCGTAAGTAAGTCACACCATGGATCAACTATTTTTAATCAATCTTGCACACTAATCAACTTGCATTGCACTGGTTGGATGATGATGAAGTCAGTGAGGCTGACTGTTGTGGTATCATTTGTGATCCAGGAATGATCATGTGTTGGTTACGAGGTAACCAGTTGGACCAAGCATGGTTCTGTTCGTGCTTCATCGTGAGCACTGTTTCAGTTGCGAGGCAACCGGTTGGTAAGAGGGTCCGTGTGACTCGATGCACAAGTTTGGTTTCACTGCATGGGTAGTATGTTGTTGTTTGCATTTAACTTGATTAAATGTCATGATGTTGTTTGTCATTATGGTTCTGTTTGGTTTGAGCTTGCAAGTACATTCAATGTACTGACCTGGCGTGTTATGCCAGATTTCAGGAAAGTCTAACTGGATCGGAGAGCTGCCGTGTCTAGACCGTGTCCACATCGGTGTCCCTGTGCTATGGAGTCCCGCTACGTCGTTGTTCCGCTGCCGTGTAGATGTCGTGCGCGAGGCCCCTTTATGTCTACTAAATAATGTACATATTGTTTAGCCGCACCGAGTGTGCCGCTTGGCCTCGCAACTTGTTGTAATGTCACTGTATGCTTCCACTAGTTTCTATAAAGCGGTGATTTCTGTACCAAGGTGTTGTGTGTTGCCAGAAGACATGATCTCTGGGCTGGCAATACAGGGTAAACCGGTCGCTCTGAACCGGGGTGCCACATTATGCATTGGAGAAGTGAGGGTCGACCTTGAACACTTATGTTCATGCTCATGGAAACAATGTAGATTTTTTCATGGAAGTTTCTATGAAAATAATTATCCCCTTGTATATGTCCATTGTATTATAAAAATAATGTGCCAAGCTTTGGTCTTAGGATGATTAGATTGCTTGTTTACTTTGTGCAGTACAAAAACAGAAACTTTGGCTGTAGCGCGTGAATTTACATTTTTTACTAGAAAGTTATATTTTTTGTGTGGATTAATTTTTGCACATTACTTATGTACAATTTGTTTAAATTGTAATATTTTTTTAGGATTTTTGGAGTTACATAAGTATATTAAATTTCCAGATTACTACAGACTGTCCTGTTTTTGACAAATTCTGTTTTTTTGTGTTGTTCGCTTATTTTGATGAATCTATGGGTAGTATCGGGGGGTATGAACCATGGTGAAGTTGGAATACAGTAGATATAGTTCTAATATGAAATTGGAATGAGTTTGAAACAATACCTAAAAGTAGTGATTTGCTTTATTATACTAACGGATCTCACAAAGTTTTCGTTAAAGTTTTGTGTGGATGAAGTGTTCGAAGATCAAGGAGCTATCAATATGAGAAGAATAAAGAGAGGCAAGAGTTCAAGCTTGGGGATGCCCAAGGCACCCCAAGTAAATATTTCAAGTATACTCAAGAATCTAAGCTTGGGGATGCCCCGGTTGGCATCCCATCTTTCTCTTCAAAAATTATCGGTATACCTCGGTTTTTGTTTTGTTCACATGATTTGCGTCCTTTGTGTTTTTGTTTTTCCTTTAAGAACCATGCTAGTATGAGATAGACCTACATTGATTTATAGAATGCTTCATGTGCTTCACTTATATCTTTAAGTATGATCTTATAGAATTGCTCTTTGTGCTTCACTTAAATCTTTTGAGTATGGTTTTATAGAATGCTTCGTGGGCTTCACTTATATATTTTGAGCTTGGATATTGGTTAGTCTATGTTAATTGTAGAATGCTCCATGAACTTCACTTATATATTTTGGAGTATGAATAATACTATAATCTAAAGTGGATTTGGAAGAGTGTCAACTTTAGTTAGTAATGATTCCACTATTTCGGACGAGGTTCCAATTGATTATGAGAACAAAGCTGCTATCTATGATGATTATTGTGATGACATGTATGCTATAAAGAATAATGTTAACCATGAAAATTGTCATCATGATTTTAATTTTCAATTGGATTATGCCTCACATGACCGTTATTCTGTTGAGTTTGCTCCCATTATTCCGAATGAGAAGAATTTTGCTTATGTGGAGAGTAGAAAAAAATTCTATGCTTGCAGATCATGAAAAGAATGCTTTATCTGATGGTTATATTGTTGAATTCATATATGATACTACTGAAAATTATTATGAGGGAGGAATATATGCTTGTAGGAGTTCAATAATATCAAGTTTCCTCTCTATGTGCTTAAAGTTTTGAAGTTATACTTGTTTTGCCTTCCTATGCTAGTTGATCCTTGTTCCTATAAATTGTGTGCTCACAAAATCCCTAGGCATAGGAAGTGGGTTAGGTTTAAATGTGCTAGTCATATTCTTCATGATGCTCTCTTTATGTTTCAATTCTTATCTTTTAGGGCTTATTCCATCTGTGCCCCCAATTCCTTAGTTGTGCTCAGTTTTCCCCACGCTTCAAACTTTTGCTCACTTTTCCCCACTCCCTTAGCTGAAACTCTCACAAATGTTCATAACAGACGTTTGCCGTCTTGGCCGTTAACTGACTTGTGGGGCCACGTTGGACTCTGTTGACTGTGGTTGTGGCTTCGCTGGTTGGGCCGTGTTTGTGTTCATAGGACGGGCCCGTTAGTTTGTTGGGAATAAATTAAAAAAGCTTGCTATCGATGGATGCAGCCTGCTATGCATGCCCGGCTTTGGCATCGATTTAGCCTGCTATGCATGCGAACACCACCACGCACGCATCTAGTGACCTAGACCTAAACGCACGCATGCACGCTGAGACGCACGCATCGATCCTTGCTGCACAGTTGCCGGTGGATTCAGTCGCTCCGCAGCGTCGTTTCACGCGTCGCAGGCATACGTGCTGGTGGCAGAAGGGGCAGGCTGCACGCATGCTCGCGTCTATGTCGAGGCATCGGTTCACGCCGCACGAGTGCCGCTCGATTCAGTTGTGGGAGGCAGGCAGCCGGCAACGCAGAGCACGCAGAAGGGGGAGGTAGGCAGCCGCCAACGCAGAGCACGATTCACGTTCACACATTTATGATCGCATCGGTTCACGCACGCACTGAGTCACGATCTACGCCATTTGCGTGTGTACCCACTTCGTCTCTCCTGGCTATTTAAACTGCCCTTCATTGCCTCTTCTTCTACAGATCCATCTGCGCCTCCCACTTCTCTTCTTCCCCCAATAGCCAAAGCCGTTCCACTCAGCGAAGCGTTTCAAGATGCAGTACAACGGGCCGACATTCCAAGCGCCGCCCACCGTGCCGGAACGACGGTACCCCGCCAACGTCGTCGTCGAGGCATCGCTCCGCGTGTGGACGATCTCACGCTGGAGGGGTAGCACTGAGCTTGCACGGGGGTTCCTCCGTGCGGGCTTCCACCACCTCCCGCCGGGCTCGCCGCCCATGTTCAACCTCGTGGAGCAGCGTCCCCACGCCAACGCTCCAGTGGTAGGGCTCGTCGTCCACTTCACCAACAGGTTCGATGCCTACTACCTGCTCGGCAAGGTGTATTGGTGTGGGTGCGAGTTCATCGCATTCACCACCCATAACATCTTCACGGACTTCGAGAGCGTCTTCCCCGCTCGCAACCGCATGCACAGCCTCCCGTACTACGTCGGCGACAACGGCCTTGAGGAGGAGGAGTACTGAAGCCGACGGCGAAGAAGACGGTGAAGCCGGCGGTGTGCGTGTTGCCCTAGCTACCCTATCCCTATCTACTATGTAGTGTGAGTGTGAGTTTGGTGTGCGTGTTGCCCGACCTAGCTATGTAAGAACTTATGTTGCCCTAGCAACCCTATCTAAGTTAATTTATGTGTGTTATATTAATGCTTTGTTATGTTTGTTGCCCTCGCAACCCTATCTAAGTTAATGTATGTGTGTTATATTAATGCTTTCTTATGTTTGTATTTTGTTTGTCCCAAGTTTAGACACGGCTAATTGGCATGGGGAAAATTAACCAAACTAACTAAAAATGATGTGTTCATAGATGCCTTCTAAAAATAAGAACATATTGTACATTTGTACACGGCTTTGGTTTGAGAGCTCTGTATTTTTTAGGTATTCCAAGAATACTTTGGTTTTCAGAAATATTGAAGTATCAAATACTTTGAGATGTTTGGCTTTAGTCAAAAGTGTAGTTTTATATACTTTAATATGTAGAAAACTACACTATGTTTGAAGTATATAAAAAAGAGGGTTGGACCTCTTTTTCCAATCATGAAGTATTGGTTCGCTAGGCATAATAATACTGCGGTTTGCAAATACTTCGATTCTAAAAAATGAAGGGACCCATAAAGGAAAGCAAAAAAATCCTCAATGAGATAGAAGAGATTGGGCAATCAAATTAATGAAAAAAGCAATCAGAAACAAACAAGGACAAAGCAATCGTTCCTAAACAAAAAAAGAAACATCGCTTGTTTCTGGGCCTCATTTGTCCTTTGTGGGCCTATTGCAGCTTGATTCTCTTTGGGCCCACGAACTAGGTTTCTAGCAGAACTGACGAACTCGAGGACAAAAGTTTGGAAAGTGCGAGAGAGAAGAGATGAACTTGATGTATATCCCTTGTGCTGCTCAAGTACTGCTTACTGTCATCTGACGAGCTAGGGTATGATCCAACACTCGAGGTTATTTGCTAACAAAATAATCCTATCACTGAACTGGTACTTGTCTTCTGCCGAAACTGAAAGTGTCGAAACTTAACAGTAAACTGCATAGATTCAGAGATCGACAGTTGCACTAAACAGAGTTGCATTTGAGATCAACAGACTTGGATTGCTAAACAGTGGCAACAACAGTAGACAAACATCTCTAACGAGAGATGGCCATCAATAAAAAATTCCTAGAGCAAGTATTCGTAAAGCTATCAGATTGGATTGCTTCTTCAACTCAATCAGCTGCTTGAAGTTCTTGTTCATCTTCTTCAATTACGTCTTCAGTTCGACATCTACCACCGTCGGGTATTCCGGACGCGCTGCTGCTGCCGGAGCGGCACTGTCATGGGGCAGATTGAACTTGCGGATTGCATTCCCCCTCGAATCCAGCAAGCCCAACCCTTGAAGCCTCTGGATGTAATCATCCATCCACTCAAAATGGTGGCATTTCTTCACGATCTGAAAACGAAATCTGATAGATTTTTTGAGAAATTAGAGATAAAGGATGCGAGGAAAACTCAGATCTAACATGCCCCTCCGGCTTGCTCTCGCATTTGACGAACTCGCGCCCAAAGTTCCCATTCTTCTCCTCCTTCGAAGTCAACCACTTCAGTGGCGCAGTCCGTGGGCAGTCAGTGCATCGAGTCATCGGCACTGGACCATACACCGGCCACGTGGAACGGGGGGCTGACGAGGAGGTCGACATATCGCCCGAGAGGAAGAAACAGAGGAATTGCTCGAGAGGAAGAAGAACGAGAAGATGGGGAAAGAAACAGAGGAATTGCTCGAGAGGAAGAAGAACGAGAATATGGGGAAAGAAACAGAGGAATTGCCCGATCTGCTCGATGCCTTTGTCTGTCAGATGGAGAAGAGGAGAAGGGGAAGCTATATTGACGATTTGCCACATTGTATTTTGTAGTTTGAATATTTGAACCAACTCTTAACACTGACATGTGGTGGTCATGTGCGAAAAATACAATTTCATATGTAAAATGGGGCAGATCGTAAAAACCCGAGAAGGACAGTGCAGTAGCCAATCAGGATGCATCACGCGGATCGCGCATGCCTGCCCACATCTGACGGGTGGTGTTTGGCGCTTGGTAGGATCCGACGGCGGACGTTCGACGCTAGGGCTTGGAGCATTTCTGCGGGGTTATGAGCGAGTCAACGGGGTTATTAGGGTTTGACCAGATTTCAAATGGCCATAACTAAATTAGAAAAAATCGCAAAAATATAAAACAAACGTAGTTCATCCGTTTATGAGACCTAGTTACCATAAAAAATATAAACTCGGTATAGGGGCATTTTTTTGAAAAATCATTTTTTGAAGTGATCTGTCAAAATCAAGTTCAAATGTTTTTAAAAAATTCAAATAAACTCAAAATGTTGTAATTCTTGTGCACATAGCCGTCATATGTGACAAGGTTATGAGAAAAAAAATATAAACTTGGTGTAGGTCATTTTCATGAAAAAAGGCTTCACACAAATGAGCTATCACCTACGAACATGTTCAGAGTTCGTATAATAGGGAGAGAGGGTTTAGGGTTTGAAAAAAAATCAAAAAATTCAGGAAAAATCTCCATAGCTTCATTTTCGAGTGAATAAGAAGGATCTGAACTTACTTTTTCATTTTCATATCTAAAACGTGTTATTTCACGGTTTTTAATTAAAAGCATATTTTTTCAAAAAAATGTAGTAATATGAATATTAATCAATAAATAGTGAGACTTCGTTTTTACCATATATATATGGAACAAGTGTTAATAAAAATATATATGCCTCATTTAGCCAAGGTAAAAAAAACTTGATTTCAAATAGGGCTGTTTACCCTAGCTTTCGAGCTTGTTTCTAGCACATTTCTCATTCGGACTGTTGACCTACGAATATTGGACTTCAAATGCTCGATCAAATACACCGCACAGAGCAATGAACCTCCAATGTTCAACTTCAACTTTGGCTCGAATCCAAATTTTGGCCCAAATTAAAATATTGATTTAAATTCAAATTTTGATGGAAATTTGAATTCTGACACAAATAAGAAACCAAAGTAGAAGCAACATTATTACAAGGGATCCCTTATTACAACTGATAAGTTTTCACAGTAGCTCAAATATACCAAGTTTTAAGATGCCAACATCTTAATACAAATCTACCAAGTTTTAAGCGATCGACTCGCCCTCAAATTGACAACACAAACATTTCCCAACAACTTAATTCAAATTTTCGACTTGCTCCTTGTGTTTGCAGCTGGCTTCACCGTCTTGCTCCTGGTTTCCCTAGTTGAGATGCTCTTTTCTTTCAGACTCTTGTTCCTTTTGATCTTGGGCTTTACTTGGGGTTTTCCCCGTGGAGGTGTTGATGGAGTAGTTCCACTCGCCGAGCACTTGACGACCATTTGACGGTCATCTATGGGTTCAATAATCTTTAAAGGCATAGTTGGAAAAATTACCCCCTCCTCTTCCTCTCTTATAGCTTCAAAACCATCAAAGGCCATGGTTTCAAAATCTTCTGATTCTTCATCTCTTGGCCTTTTCTCCCTAGAGCTGGTAAATAAAATTATAAGCCATAGGCAAAAAAGACAAAAAATGCAAACAAAAGGGTAGCTGCATTCTACAAAGGGTGCAAACACATAACAAGATGCTTCATTTGCTGCTGCATTCTCCACTGCTTCAATTGCTGCTGCATTCTCCACTGCATCTTCAGTCTCCATTGCTGCTGCATTCTCCTCAGCATTGGCTGCTGTCCATCTTTCCTCCTCTCCAAATGATGCATCCACTGCATTGGTACAAATCCTAGCAATATGCCCCAGAACTCCACATTTTTTGCAAGCACGCTTCTTTGGTAGACGACCCTCCTCACCTGCTCTAATCCTCTGGTTCCTTGGTCTTCCTGGTGGTCTAGTAATGACAGGAGCGTGGAGTTTGAACCCTGGATCTACTATGTTCCATTGATCTTTCCCCAATAGTGCAGGCACATTGTCAGCATAAGAAGACATAAATTTGGGAACAGAGAAATAATCAGAGCAATATTGATCAACTTCACCATCTGCACCCCCGATAACGGTCATCAGATGTAGGGCATGCATGCATGGCTTCCCACGGATCTGCCATTGCCTACAAGTACATTCTCTAGTACTTAGGTTCACAGGATACCTCCATACCCTATTTTTAGTGTCAGTATATGTAACCTCTCCCTCATATGTACCAGATCGAATACATTTCATCTTCAGTCCTCTTGCCTTCAAGTGCAATGCCTTAATCAGTGATGGGAGCATTTGATGACCAACATATTGTGTTTCTGCAATTCTTTTGAGAAGAGCCATCTTTATCATGATCATTTGCCTCATCTTGTCAAATGCTTGCCAGAACAAGAGCCTTTTCACTGACTTGAACTTTGAATTGAAGCATTCTGCAAGGTTAGTGGTCACATAATCTACTTTGCAGATTTCGTTGAATTGGCTTCTTGACCACACCTTACCATGATGTGCATCCATGTACTCCTTCACAAGAGGATTTTGAGCATACAACACTCTCAAATGGTGTTCATGCTTCCTTTTGCTGCATGTGTATGATGCTGGCCATAAGTTCTCATCATAAACTTTACCTTTGAACTTCTTTTTGAAATTATGCGCTAGGTGTCGCATACATTCCCTATGCTCCACTCCAGGGAATACAATTTCCACTGCACTCTCTATGCAAGCATCTGTGTGTATAGCTAAACCTGGGGGTGTGCCTATAATGTTGCGCAACTACTGCAGAAACCAGACCCAACTTTCCTCAGACTCTGCCTCCACCACACCAAATGCAACTGGGAATAGCCAGTTGTGTCCATCAACTGCAGAAGCTGCTACTAGCTGTCCTCTCCATCTTCCAGTCAAATGTGTAGCATCTACAGCCAAATAGGGCCTACAACCATCTAGAAACCCCTGCCAGCAAGCCTTGAAACAAACAAAAGCCCTTCTGAAGCACTCCTTCTGAAATGACTTACCTTTTATTTTGAATGGAACTGTATGCTTGTCAATCTCTACAACACTCCCTGGACTTGCCATCTCCACTTCAGCTTTGAAAGTGTAAAGCAGCTGAAAACTGTCATTCCATTGACCATTAATTCTATCAAGAGCCCTTTCCCTAGCATTGAAAATTCTCATGTAAGGAATTCTATCTTGTACTTCTCAAAAAGCTTCCCATGGAGTGCTGTTGGACCAAGTCCAGGTTCTTCTCTCAGCCAATCCAATACAGCATCTGCCACCCACCTAGTTTTTGCTAGCTTGGTTTTGGCCTTCCCCCCTCCCCCTGCAGGTGGACATGTGTGCTTGTGTGGGTTTTTCTTTATCTGAAACAAAATAAAAGGGTTAAAAACAGTTAAGAAACCTTACTCAACGATCTGAAACTAAATTACTAACTGAACTTGGATTACCTGAATATATTTGCTCTTGATCATACGAGATGCATGCAACTTCCACCTACGCCTAGGATATGGACAAAATACTGTGAACCTTGCTGGCTCACTCCTTTCAAGCTTATAGGTGTTTTCAGATATAATGCACCATGTTGTCACTGCATTCCGATAGTCCACCATTGATTGGAAAATGGTACCTACACTAAGCTCAGGTTTTTCCCTGTTCCACTCAATTGTTGGCATGTCATCACCATCGTATTCATCCTCGATTAAGCTGTCCATGTTCTCCACCTTCTCTTCATCGTCAGTGTCATCAAACCTAGCTTGGCTGATGGGCTCCTCCATATATTCATCATCCACTGCTTGCTGACTGGCTACATCGACCAGTTCAGGAAACATCATCTCGTCTTCATCATCATTTGTAGGCACTGCCTCGTCAGGTTCTGCATCTTCTTCTACACCAACTGCAGAAGGTACACGAGAAGCAGCAGCTGAATCGAAACCAGAATTGGCAGTAGGCATGTTCTGGCTCCATGAACCACTTGCTTTACTTGGTGTCGACCTACAAGGAGTGCTGGGGTGCTGGCTATTAGCACAGACAGATGATGTCTGAACTCCCTTCCCCTTCGCCCGTTCTGTGTGTGGCTGAAGCACATTGATTTGGAGTTTACCAAATCGGTAGCCAGCAATCCCAGCAAAAAGCAATGGCATATGATCGTCGCAAGTTAGTGGGAGAAATCTTTGCTCGTCACTGTTGAAGTAATTCAGTTCAATAGCATCGGCATCACTCCAGGGATAGGTGTTTCAGAGCTCAGCTCGCAAATCTTCGGAAGATATGCTGGTTTCTACCACTTTGGGATAGAAAAATGATGAAATCAAATGCGGTTTAGTACCACGCAGCACACTAGTTTCCATTCTAATCGCCAGCCGGAAAGCCAGCGCGGGATCAATCCTATTTTGTTGAAGGAAACAAAGGCTTCAGTTAGCTGGGTAAAATCGAGCACAAATTCAAACGATTCAAGAAAACAGAAGTCAAATACGGCCTACAATATAACTTAGAACGTCAATTCGAGAGGAAACAATGCTTACCCAGGTTTAATCCATGAATTATCTGCCGCAGATTCCACCCAATCCTCTCCAGGGTCGACTGCATTCCGGCCGTGCTCACTCAACATCGCTATGTAACCCCAGGTGGGGAGGTGGGCTATATCTGGCGGAGACGCGGCGTCGCCGATGAACTGAATAGGGGCATAGGGTGGAGGAAACAACTGCGGTGGACGCGGCACGACGCCGGCGGAGGGGGAGGGGCGGCGCGGTGCAGTGCGGCCTGTCTAGATTTGTTTCAGATTCAGACAAGCTGCCCAATACGTGTCTCCTTGCGGTCCCACCCGTCAGCAAGCAACAGTCAGACGAAGACTCGGCCCCACTCATCAGCAATTAACGGTCAAGACGGCAAACGCCCGCTATGAGCATTTGTGAGAGTTTCAGCTAAGGAAGAGGGGAAAAGTGAGCAAAAGTTTGGAGCGTGGGGAAAAGTGAGCACAACTAAGGAACCAGGGGCACTAATTTAAATATCCCTATCTTTTATGTGAGCATCATTGAAATCATCATGACTAGCTAAAAGGCATTAAGGAAAAGGGCTTGTTGGGAGACAACCCCGTATTTACCCTTACTGTTTTTGTGTGTTCACATGATTAATATACTGTTGTAATCATGTATTATAGCTTTTGTTTCAATAAAGTGCCAAGTAAGACCTTTGGGAAGACTTGGGTGAAAGTTAATGTGATCTTGCAGTAAAAAACATAAACTTTGTGCTCATGAGATTAGCTGTCATTTTTTTACAGAAGAGTGATTTTGAGTTGATTCCTTTTTCAGAAGATTAATAGACCAATTCCTCATGTCCACCTATTTATTTCATAATTTTTGGAGTAGCAGAAGTGTGGCTGCTGTTCAGATCATTACAGACTGTTCTGTTTCTGACATATTCTGTTTTCATTGCATAGTTTGCTTGTTTTCTATTTTATATGGCTTATATTTCTCAATATAAATTGTAGAAATGTCGGGGGTGTTGTGCGACATATGCCAACGGGTTATCATGGAGGGGGCTAATAATACGTCGCCGGTGCCTGGAAACGGGATAAGGCGCAAACATGCCCGCATGCGAATCTTACCCAGGTTCGGGGCTCTCCTAGGAGATAACACCCGTACTCCTGCTCTGCGGGGTCTCCGCATGATCACTCAAGCAACAATGGTGGCTACAAGCTTGCTCCTGGAGCTGTTTCTCTAGAGGTGGAAGAAGAGCAAGGCTAGCCCTAGCTTCCTCCCTCTATGTGTGTGTGTGTGGGTGGACTGAGGGCTGAACGAGGCTGAACCCTTTGCATGGGTGCCCTGGGGGGTTTATATAGGCCTACCCCCTAGGGGTACAATGGTAATCTGGCTGGGCGTAGGACCCAGCCATCAGTGTCTCTAGTCGCCGGCTTCTCCGCTGGCTGCTGGGGCCTACCGCCGGGTGGGTCCCGCCGGCTGCCGATCACTCGGCCGACAGGTAGGGCCCGCCGCCCGTGGGCCCTGTCCGTTGCTCTGCACTATAGCCTCGCCTATGATGACGAAGGCGTGGTCGAGGGGAGCATGGCTACAGTACCGCCGCCTGGCGGGCTCTCACTGTAGCCACACCCCGTCTTATCTGGTTAATGGCTCACAGACTCCAAGGGGGGAGAGGGCCGCCTGCTAGGAGTCGGTCTCCCTCTGTGCCGACGGGTAAGGACTCGCCGCCTTCCCGCGTCTCACTGACAGGTAGGGCCCGCCGCCTGTAGGCCGTACTGTCAGCTTGTCATAGGGGCATGACCTTCTCTGCCATGATGATGTCATGGGTGGCGTGGCAACAGTGTTGCGCCGGACGAGGGATATCCGCCCAATACGCCGCACTATAGCCATGTTCGGCCCAGGATTCGGGGGTGGCAGGATGCACTGTGGCCACGCCCCGTCTCGTCGCTATTAATGAGGTGTTGACTTCAAGGGAAATGGGGGCCGCCTGCTAGGAGCCGGCCTCTCTGGAGGCCGCCTGCTTGGAGTCGGCCCTCCTCGTGACCGCCTATTAGGCTTCGCCGCCCTCTAGCAGCCGGTCGCTTGGACCAGCCGGCCTTAAGAAGGCGGCCCGTTGCTCTTGATGCTTGAGGGACGCAGTCGGCCCCGATGTCTTGAAATACCATGGGGGGCTGATGAGGCTACCCGTGGTCATTTACTCTGACAGTAGTCCCCGAAGCTGGTGGGGCGCCGCGGCTGAAAAGGCGAGTAGCCTCATCAGCTTCCTACTCCGAGTGGTCTGGGGATCTTGCTTTGTCTGTCTTCTAAAGTGCCGACTGTAAGGAGCCGGTCATGGCCAGGCAGGCCACCTGGTGATTTCGAAACGTCGTGGTGGGGGCCAGCTGGCGCGCCAGCTAGACGTCGAGGTTGTCGCCCGGCGCAGCACGCCACATGGTGCCAGCAGGCCATGCCGGCCTGCCAGCCCACGCGCGTGACGGGACGGATGGTTGAGATTCTGGGGCACAGTAACTACACGTCGTTACTAACGTGGGGTCGTGGGCGCGGTTAATCCCACGACTCCCCACGTTCTCGCCCCCCATCTCGCCGCCTGGGGCTATAAGTAGGGGGAGGAGGGGGGCGGCAAAGGCACGCGCGCCCTCCTCTCCCGTCGCCATTTCCTTCCCTCCTTTCTTCACTACCGCAGCGCCCCTGCCTCTTGCCGAAGCGCTGTCGCAGCTCATCGTCGCCGAGCTTTCTCTCCCGCGGCGTTGCTGCTCCACCGCGGGTTCGCTCGTTCTTCGCCGCGCCGTGCCTCCGTTGGCTCCAGCTCTCATGGCGCGCTTTGGTGTCTGGGATGGCTTGAGCGTCCATGATGATCACCTCTCTTTCCTCCACCAAACGCAGCAGCTGCCCGGTGAGGGCTGCGTACAGGTACGTGCTCCACCCGCGAAGGAGATTTCGCCGGCGCCGGAGGAAGGCAAACGCGTCTTCTTCCAGTCGCATTTCCTTCGCGGCTTCGGTCTGCCGGCAAGCGGCTTCGTCCGGTCCTTTCTTCAGTTCTATCGCCTCTAGCCACACCACCTCACACCGAACACGGTGGTGCTGCTGTCCGCCTTCGTCACCCTCTGCGAGGGTTACCTCGGCGTTCTCCCCACCCACAAGCTCTGGGGGGAGTTCTTCTATACCAAGCTTGGTACTTCGGTCAAGGGGGAGGCGGCCCAGTGCGGAGCCTTCATCGCGGTGCGCCGTCTGAGCTCCGGGAATTGCTTCCCGTCCATCAGCTTGACGCAGTCGGTCAAGGTGTGGCAAAAATCTTACTTCTATGTCAAGAATGTCCACCCGACGTCTGACTTCGTCAACCTGCCGGCTTACACAGCCGGCCTGCCGACTGAGCCCCGCACCAACTGGACCTTCAAGCCGAGGATGCCGTTGGCCGCCTCCACTGCCACGATCGCCCGGCTCAAGGTGATGACGGAGTCGGAGGGCCTCAAGGGGTCGGATCTGTTGATCGCCTTCATGGAGCGCCGAGTGCTCCCTCTCCAAGGCTAGCCTCACCTGATCAGTCGGATGAGCGGGCATCGAGACCCGTGCCGGATGAGCACCAAGGAGATGCCGGCCATGGAGGTGGCCTGGCTGGTGAACTACATCTCGAAATGCGAACTCTCGGAGGGGGAGTGGCAGTTCGGCAAGCGGCCGTACTCCCGCGCAAACCCGCTGCCCGTGGTAAGTCCTTAACTCTTTTCTTTTTCATTTGCCGGGTTCTGCTTTTTCCGCCTGATCAGTCGGTCACGATGCAGATCCTCACGTCCCAGTCAGCAGCCGACACCCTGAAGGAGGGTCGAGAATACCCGCCGGACCGGTCAATGAGCGACGTGGACGACCCCGACTTGGGGGCGACCGCCTTGGAGGAGGACGATGCCACAGGTGGCGGTGGCGGAGAAGGCGGCTCCGGAGGGGGCTGCGTCGAGGAGTGGCCGGATGATGACGAGGAGGAGGACGAGCCGCGCCGCCAGCACGTCGCCGACAAGGCAAGCGCGAGCTCATCAGCCGCGCCGACCGCGCCAGGCGGCGCACCGAAGCGCCGGGGCGCCAAGCCGCTGTTCGGCAACCGACCGAAGAGGCCGAAGAACACGGCCGCCGCGACCAAGCGGCAGGAGGCCTCCGTGAAGGCGGCCCAGTTCCAGAGGGCCCCGAAGCAGCCGTCGACGGTGTCTGCGTAAGTGTTTTTTCCCTTGCTTTTTTCTTTTTGTCGCTCATGCAAAACTCCTTTTGAGTTTCTTCTTGTTTTGCTTGAACAGGGCCCCGCTCTCTATTGAGCCGTCGACCTTTGCTTCCATGATCGGAGTGGCGGAAGGCTCCGCTGACGCCCGCCGCATGGATCCACGTGCTGAGCTTCTAGCGGCGACGGAGCGGAATGCGCAGGAGACGCGCGAGGAGCGGGAAGAGGCGGAGCGGCAGAAGGCGGCGGCGACCGCGGCGGCGCAAACTGAAGCCGATGCGGCCACCAAGGCTCAGGCCGACGCTGCGGCCAAGGAGCGGTGGACGCAGTCGCCAAGGCGCGAGAGGCGGAGGTGGCCCACAGCCGGGCTCCGAAACTCGGCATCCCTCTACGCTCCGCGCCACCCGTGCCCGGGATTCCGGCGCCGATTGGAGGAGCCGGCGACGACCAGCTGGTTATGGAGAGGGGAGGAGGCGACCCCGTCATCGTGGAGGCGGAAGTGACCCCGTCCATGCCGACTGCCGGCCCTTAGACCAATCGGCCTGAGGCACCGCAAGGCCACCAGTTGGTGGCGAGCTAGTGGTGGGGGTGATCCCGGAGGGCTGCACTCTGGGGCGCCGTCGCTCGGAGAAGGCGGCGTCAGTGCCAAGGCCGCAGGGTTTCGGGGACGCAAGCTCTTTGGCTCCTGATGCCGAGGCCAGCTGCACCGCCCCACCAGAGTGGACCCCTGGGGGCCGGACCAGCGTGCTGAATCAAGCCGCAAATGACGTCCAGGCCCATCTTCAGGCCCAAGGCACCGCCCTCCAGCAGTACACAAAGGAGTTTTTGGCGACACGTGCTGCTGTCCAGGTATGTCTTTTGATTGCTTGCTTCTGATTCTTGCAATTTTCTTGTAATCTTCCATGGGGGCGCGTCAGCGCACCCACTGGGTGTAGCCCCTGAGTTCCGAGCCGGCTGCTGAGCAGGCGGCTCGGAACTTAAAGGTAAGTTCTGAGTGCTAACCTTTTCTTTTTTCTTCTGTTGTCTTTGCTGTAGGACTACCACAACATCCACGTGGCCGCCTTCAACTCCCATGTCCGGGAGCTGGCCAAGCAGACCGCTGACCTGGCCGATAGTCGGAGTAAGCACTCTGTCCTTATTCTCGTGGGGGGGGCGCCAGCGCACCCGCGGGGTGTAGCCCCCGAGATTCGGACCGACTTTAGAGTAGCCGGGTCGGATCTTCTGGCAACTGCTTCTTTCTTTGTTGATTTGCTGACTGTCTCTTCTTTCTTGTCTTCTGTAAGAGCCAACACCACCTTGCAGCAGCAGCTGGGCGAGGCTCAAACCATGCTGCGCGCCTAGGAGGAGGTGCGCAGGAAGGCAGAGCAGGAGCGCGACCGCCTGGCCAAGAAGTTGGCTGACCAAGCGGACCAGCACAAGGCGGAGCTCCAGAAGCTCGAGGAGGCAGAGGAGGCCCTCCAGGCCGAGTTCGAGACTCAGCACTCGAACTGGGTCGAGAGGGAGAAGGCTCTGGTCGACGGTTACAGCGAGATCGAGGACATGCTCGATGGTGAGCTGTCCTCCCGTTTCTTCTGCCTGCCGACTTCTCATTCGAGCCAGCCTCCGACTTCATACTTCTTTTTCCTTCTTGTGCAGAGTATTTTCCTGGTCACGCCATTGCCGCCAGCCAAGCCATCGAGGCTCGCCGCGACGAGTGAAGGCTGGCTGGTGCAGAAAACTCGCCTAACGCCCCACGGGTCCTTGCTGAGCAGCTGCTCGCCGTCCAAGCTCGTCTCCGGCCGGCCCATCGGGCGCTCTGCCGTCTGCAGCGTGCCGGAGCCCAGGTGGTCTCCGCCCTCTGGCCAGGCGCTCCAGTTCTGCGCAATCCCAGTCGGACCTCCGACTGGTTAGAGGTAGCTATTGGCCGCATTGAGGCGTGGAAAGGCTCCTCCGCCCGGGCCGGTGCATGGCGGGCCTTGGAGTTCGTCAAGGGGTGGTACCCTGGGCTGAACCTGGCCCAGTTGGCCACTCTTCGTGCTGAAGCCAGCGAAGAGTTGGCGGCGGTGGCGCCCGAGCTCTATCATCGCGCCGCGGCGGTCATCGAGTACACGGACACCAGTGTCTTCCTCCCCGAGCTTGACGAGGAGGGTGCCGAGGTGCAGCCCAACTAGTTCGGGCTGAACCCGGCCGACGACGAGGACTCGATGGAGGAGATCGCCTCCAGCGACGAGGGCGAGGAGGAGGAGGATGATGCACCGGATGATGGAGCCGACAGCCGGCCTCAGCCTGACCAAGTCTCGACCAACGAGCTGCGTGCCGGCGAGCCGACTACTGCTGGTGCTGACCAGGCCGAGACCAACTAGCCAGCTATTCCACCTCCCGAAGCCTCAACCACCGTCGACACCTCCATTCCAGCTGCTGCTCCTCTGGCCTAGGCGGCCAAGTTAGCTTTCTTTCCTGTTTTGTAATCTCTTGAACAAAATTGTTAAGTTTGTGCAGTTCCACCCGCTCGGGGTGTATTCAAACTCTGTTGAATGCTGCCCAAGGGCCTTTTGCTATGTAAATTATCTTTGCCGATTTCCGACTTGTCTTGCTTTTCTGCTCCTTTGGCTCTTTCCTTTGCCGCCTTCCCGTGGCTGCCGTCTTGCCAGCCGAACAACCCCTCTGCGGTCTGTGGCTAGGTCAAGTACTTGGCCGTTTTGGGAAGGCAAGTACTTTATCCGTTTGTAGAGCGTAAGAAGTTAAGTTAGAAACCGGCCGGCCGGCTCCTCAACAGCCGGTCGATGAGGCGAGGAGCTGGCTTGGCCTATGCGAATGCTTTGGTCCTTAGCCATTTTTTGTGTGGGCACCGTTTCCTGCCTTTAACTCTTGCCAGCCGGACAGTCGCTCTGCGAGCTGCGGCTTATGGCAAGAGAGGGCTTAGGTGCTGGCACACTACTTGTCCGACTGCAGGTAGCATTGACATAGTACAAGGCGGCAAGCCCCCGGGCCGACTGATCGAACCCGGCGCTAGGCAGAATAACGAAATAACACATTCATAGGCATAGAACTTATCATATAGATAAAAAGGGTAGCCCCCGAGCACTCCTCGAGGGACCCGATGTCTTAATGCTTAATACAAAAGGTAGCTGGTACATACTGCATTCAACTGTAGAATCTTCGAAGGAGATTTGCGTTCCATGGGAGCTCCGATTCCTTGTCGGGGTCATCTCTCTTGCGCACTCTGGGCTTCTGTGCATCGATCAGGTTGTAGGAATCGTTGCCCAAAGCCTTGCTGATGACGAAGGGGCCTTCCCAAGGGGCCGAGAGCTTGTGCTGGCCGGCTGTTCGCTGGATCTGCCGGAGCACAAGGTCTCTCTCCTAGAATGATCTTGGCTTGACCTTCCCACTATGGTAGTGGCGCAGACTATGCGGGTAGATGGCGGATCGGCTGAGTGCTACCAGCCGGCCCTCTTCCAGTAGATCAACACCGTCTTCTCTTGCTTCTTTCGCCTCCGCCTCCGTGTACATGGCGACGCGAGGTGAGTCGAACTCAATGTCAGTTGGGATGACGGCCTCGGCCCCGTACACGAGAAAGAAAGGAGTGAAGCCTGTTGATTTGTTCGGAGTGGTGCGCAGGATCTAGAGGACGGCCGGCAGCTCATCGATCCAGCAGCCGGCCGAGCGCTCCAGTGGCTCAACCAGTCGGGGCTTGATGCCGGAGAGGATGAGGCCGTTTGCTCGCTCGACTTGGCCGTTTGACTACGGGTGTGCAACGAACGCTAAGTCCAGTCGGATGCCCTGCGTCGCGTAGAAACGGGCCAAGGCTCCCTTGGCAAAGTTCGTGCCATTGTCGGTGATGATGCTGTGTGGTACACCGTATCGGACGGTGATATCTGCGATGAAGGTCACAGTAGTCGGGCCATTCAGTTTCTTGATTGGCTTCGCTTCAATCCACTTGGTGAATTTGTCCATGGCGACAAGAAGATGGGTCATGTCGCCGCGTACTGTCTTGAATGGTCCCACCATGTCCAGCTCCCACACGGCAAAGGGCCAAGTGAGGGGGATGGTCTTGAGTGTAGAGGCCGGTAGATGTTGCTTGGAGCTGAACTTATGGCACCCTTTGCAATGCTTGACCAACTCCTTGGCGTCTTCCATAGCAGTCAGCCAGAAGAAACCATGGCGGAAAGCTTTGGCGACAAGGGATCTGGAGGCCACGTGGTGGCGGCACTCTCCTTGGTGGATATCTTTGAGGATTGCTTGGCCCTTCTCTGGTTCTATGCAGCGTTGGAAGACTCCAGTCACGCTGCGCCTGACAAGCTCTCTGTTTACTATCGTGTAGGCTCCTACCCGGTGCTGCACTTGCCGGGCCGAGATCTCATCAGCCGGCAGCTCTCTGTTCACCAGAAAATTAAGGATGGGCTGCGCCCATGATGGTGCTTGAACTTCTTCTACCGTCACCATGGCCACTGTGACTAGGGCGGTTGGGTTGGGAGGCGGACGGTTGTAGTTGGCTGCCGCTTGCTGCGTTGTTGAAGTCCCCGGGCCGACTGCTGCAGCCCACGGGCTGGGTTCTGAAGTCCCTGGGCCGGGTGCGACTGCTGTAGTCCCCGAGCCGCTTGGTGAAGTCCTCGAGCCGACTGTTGCAGCCCCCGGGCCGGGTTGTGAAGTCCCTGGGCCGGGTGCGACTGCTGCAGTCCCCGTGCCACGTGCCCAAGTCCCCAGGCCGGCTGCTGCGGCCCCCAAGTCGGATCTGACTGCTTCGGGAGCAGCCGGCACATAGATGGACTCGGACTCTGGAGAAGGCTTGATAGACGGCTTGCGGAAGCACTTAAGGGAGACGCCGGCTGGTATTGCTTGGCGGGTGGAGCCGATTCGTGCCAGGGCATCTCCTTGCTCGTTGTCGGCCCTTGGCACGTCGAGGAACTCGCACCCTTTAAAATATCCGCTGAGTTGCTGGACGAGGAAGCAGTAACTTGCCATGTTTGCATCATTGGCGTCCCAGTCGCCAGACGACTGTTGGACCACCAAGTCTGAGTCGCCATAGCACAGGACCCGGCAGATGCCGATCTCTTTTGCCAGCTGGAGTCCGTGTATTGGCTCCTCATACTCGGCCACGTTGTTGGAGGCGCCAAAATGGATTTGCAATGTGTATCTGAGCTTGTTGCCTTTGGGAGAGGTGAGGACAACACCGGCTCCCAAACCGGTGCGCATCTTCGAGCCATCATAGTGCATCCGCCAATGAGTGGAGTCCGGAGCAGGCGGCAGGTACTGGGTCTCGGCCCAGTCGACGAGGAAGTCGGCCAGTGCTTGGGACTTGATGGTAGAAGATGGTGTAGGGGGCCAACTCGATGGCCCATTTGGCCACTTGGCCTGATGCATCTCTGTTGCCTATGATCTCGTCAAGCGGGGCAGTGCATACAACCGTGATTGGGTGCTCTTGAAAGTAGGGCTTCAGCTTCTTGGCGGCAAAATGCATGTCGTAGCACATCTTCTGGTAGTGGGGGTAGTTTTGCTTTGAGGTTGAAAGCACCTCGCTCAAATACTACACAGGCCTCTAGACCAGCTGTGCCTTGCCGTCTTCTAGGCGTTCCACCACAATGACAGTGCTGACCACCCGGCTGGTGGCAGCGATGTAGAGGTACATGGGCTCTTTAGCAGCCGGAGCCGCCAGGACAGGCGGGGTAGTCAACATCTTCTTCAACTGGAGAAAGGCTTCGTCCGCCTTGTCGTTCCACTCAAAGTGAGTGGTCTTCTTCATGAGCTGGTACAGGGGAAGAGCCTTCTCGCCCAGCCGACTGATGAAGCGGTTGATGGATGCCAAGCAGCCGGTGAATTTCTGGACATCTTGCAGTCGGGTGGGTCTCTCCATCCTCTCGATGGCTTTGATCTTCACAGGGTTGCACTCAATGCCGCGCTCTGAGACCAGGAAGCCAAGGAGCTGGCCGGCTGGTACTCCAAAGACACATTTCTCTGGGTTGAGCTTGGTTTGAAAGCGGCGCAGATTATCAAAAGTCTCCTTCAGATCTTCTGAGAGGGTACCACGGTTCTCCAACTTCACCACAATATCATCTACATAGACGTGGGCATTTCTGCCGAGTTGCTTGAGGAGGCACTTCTGCATGCAACGCTGAAAAGTGGCACCGGCATTTCTCAAGCCGAATGTCATGTTCAGATAGCAGAAGGCTCCGAATGGTGTGATGAAGGCGGTCTTCAAGCGGTCGGTCGGGTTCAACTTGATTTGGTGGTACCCTGAGTAGGCATCCAAAAAACTCAGTAGCTCGCATCCGGCTGTGGTGTTTATCACTTGTACAATCCGTGGCAAAGCAAACGGATCTTTGGGGCAAGCTTTGTTGAGGCTGGTATAGTCAATACACATGCGCCACTTGTTGTTCTTCTTGAGTACAAGGACTAGGTTGGCAAGCCACTCTGGAAAGAAAACTTCCATAATGAAGCCGGCTGCTAGAAGCCGGGCTATCTCTTCTCCAATGATTCTTCTCTTCTCCTCCGACAGACGGCGGAGCAGTTGTTTGACTGGTTTTGCATCCGGCCTGACATGTAGCTTGTGCTCGGCGAAATCCGTCGGAACACCCGGCATGTCTTTGGGAGACCATGCGAATATGTCCTGATTCTCATGGAGGAAATCGACGAGCTCGCTTTCCTATTTGCTATCGAGGTTGGTACCTACGATAGCGTGCCTCTCCGGGTGCTTGGGGTCCAAGGGGATCTTCTTTGTTTCTTTGGCCGGCTGAAAGGAGCCCTAGGTCTCTGACTCTTTGGGTTCTGGGGACAGGTCCGGCTGCTTGCCGGCCAGGGCCACCACCCGGTCGAGGAGCTTCTTCTCAGCTGCAATCACAAGGGACTCGGCCAGCCGGCTGCTGGCAGCAGCACAGGCAGCTGACTTCTCATAGTCTCCGGCTATTATGATAATACCCTTGGTTCCCGGCATCTTCATCTTGAGGTAAGAATAATGCGGCACTGCGATGAACTTGGCCAGAGCTGGCCGGCCTAGGAGCGCATGGTATGGGCTCTCCAAGTCGACCACCTCAAACCAAATTGCCTCTCATCGGAAGTGATCCTTGTCCCCGAAGAGGACATCTATCTTGATCTTGCCGATTGGTGAGCAGGAAAGGCCGGGCACAATGCCATGGAAAACGGTCCGACTGGGCTGGAGCTGGTTTTCTTTGATGCCTAACTTCTCCATTGTGTAGCGGTAAAGGATGTTGATGCTGCTGCCGCCATCTATTAGAATCCGGGAGAAACGAGCAGCCCGCCTCTCCGTTGCAAGGGTGGCATCCAACACCAAGGCATAGGAACCCGGGGAAGGCATCACCTCCGCGTGGTCAGCTCGGCTCCAACTAATGGGTTTCTCGGACCAGTGCATGAACTCTGAGGCTCCTGAAGCGACAACATTTACTTCATGGTGCTGCTGACGCCGGCTGCGTCTGTCATCGGCCACACTGGTGAGGACAACATAGGCTCCGTGTTCCTCTGGGAACTCATCTTGGATTACTCCGACTGATGAACGGGCTACCGGCTGCTGGGGAGGCGGAGCCCGTAGGCCAGCAGGCGGAGGAGGCAGTCCCTCTCCCTTATCGATGCGGACAAGCCAATGGAATTTCCGGGTTGTATGGTTGGACGGCTTCGCGCCGCTATGGAACTTGCAGGGAGCATCAAGGGTCAGCTCAAAGGAGAAAGCAGGCAACCAAGCTGGCTTGCCGCCCTTCTGGCGTTTGGGGCCGGGCTGTCCTTCAGGCTGCTGTTCTTCAACTACTGCCACCTGCCGGCTGGTGGAAGCCGGCTGCGGGGCTTTGCGCTTGTTGTCGTTCGGCTGCTAGCGCCGACTATTGTCACTTGCCGGCGTTCGAGGAGCCGAAGGGAGCACCTTCCCAGAAGCATCCACTCAGAGCTCCGACTTCATGGAGGAGTCGGCAGTGGTGTACTTGTCTGCTATGATCAGCAGCTCGTCGAGTGTGGCCGACTTGTCGCAGAGGAGTCGGTGCTTGAGTAAGGTGCCTTCTCGACACCCAGCAGTGAAGTATTCTATGGCTTGCACCTCGTGCACCCCTTTGCAAGAGTTGCGCAGCTCGGCCCACCGCGTCAAGTAGTCACGGGTGGACTCGGTAGGGCCTTGGACACACAGAGAAAGATGGTGAGGCTTGGGCAGCCGCTTGTAGGTGCTGGTGAAGTGGCGGATGAAGACTTCGGTGAAATCCACCCAACTGTTGACGCTGTAGGGCTTGAGGCTGTTCAGCCAAGTCCGGGCCGTGCCCTAGAGCATGAGCGGAACGTACTTCACGGCAACACGCTTGTTGCTGTTCGCGATGTTGACGGCTGTGGAGTAGTCAACCAGCCAATCTTCCGGCTTCACGGAGCCATTGTACTTGGGCGTGTCTCTTGGGAGCGAGAACCCTTTGGGGAAGCGCTCGTCCTGGATGCGGGGACCGAAACAGGGCGGGCCGATCGGATCTTCTTCTTCTGGATCTTCTTCTTCTGGCGCCGGGGATCATGCCAGGCGGTCGATCTGATGGCGGGCATCATTCTCTCAGACTCCTTCACAGCGGCCCAGCCGATTGCCGAGAGTCGGATGCTCAATAGGCGGCGGGGAGGCGCGCCTCTCCCCGCGAGGAGGAGGAGGCAGGTAGTCGTCTTGTCGTTCCACCTCTCGCGGGCCGCCATCTTGGTCGCCCTCGATGGTGAGGCATGTGCGGCTGCGGCTAACAGCCAGCGCTCGGTCTCGCGTGTCGCGGACGACGCCTGTCAGCGTCCGGGAGGTCGCGCCTTTCTCTCGGTGGGGGGGGGAGGATTCTCATCTCGCGCGTCGGGTTCTTCTTCGTGGCGGCCGGCTTCTTGTTGCGCGGTGGCCGCGTCAATGAGCTGCTGAACGCGCTCTGTCATGTAGCGGCACTCGTCGCCCTCCAGGTTGTCCAGCTCTTCAACTGCCGCCTGGGCAGCGCGCAGGTTCTCCATGGGCGTGGCGTAGACTGGGTGGTCGGCACCCAGCATGTCGGCGATGGCGGCGCCACGTTCTCTGACAGTGCCCATGCGGCTGGGCCCGCCAGCAGCCGGCGTGCCGCAGACGGCGCGGTCGATCTCGTGCTGGTAGGCCTCGGTGAGGCGTCTCATGGAGGCCAACTTCTTGGCGCTCTCGACGAGCGGGACGCGGCAGGCTTCTAGCGTCTCGGCGTTGGCGTCTGCCGCGACGGGCGCGGACAGGTTCCGCATTGCCACCTGCAGCGGGTTGTGGGCGGCCGCATTTGAGGCTCCGTTGTGACTGATGACCAGCACCTCCGTGACGGTGCTGGTATCTCTGGTCATAGGAGGGAGCGGGTCGTCAATGATCACCACGCTAGTGGGGAAGGCGTCGAGGGATCCCGTGTCAGAGTCGACAAGCATCGGGTCGGTAGAGCCGATCGACTCTAGATCGGAGGCTGGCTCGTTAACGATGTGGAGTTCGCCAAGGAGGTCGATGATGCCGTTCTCCAAGCTGGCTACACCCGCGTCGGGCGCGGGCTCGTCTTAGAGGCTGATCTCGCCGATGAGATCAGAGAGGCAACCCGCCGTGCAGGCGACCTCAGCGCCATTCATCGCGTCGGCGCAGACGCTATCGGGCGTGCCGGCTGGCTGCGCTCGCTAGGAAGGAACAAGGTTCCTGTCCAGAACAGATCTCCGGACGACGGTGCACCTAGCCCCACGGTGGGCGCCAAATGTCGGGGGTGTCGTGCGACATATGCCAACATGTGGCTTATCATGGAGGGGGCTAATAATACGTCGCCGGTGCGTGGAAATGGGATAAGGCGCAAACATGCCCGCCGGCAAATCTTACCCAGGTTCGGGGCTCTCCTAGGAGATAACACCCGTACTCCTGCTCTGTGGGGTCTCCGCATGATCACTCAAGCAACAATGGTGGCTACAAGCTTGCTCCTGGAGCTGTTTCTCTAGAGGGGGAGAAGAGCAAGGCTAGCCCTAGCTTCCTCTCTCTATGTGTGTGTGTGGGTGGACTGAGGTCTGAACGAGGCTGAACCCTTTGCATGGGTGCCCTGGGGGGTTTATATAGGCCTACCCCCAGGGGTACAATGGTAATTTGGCTGGGTGTAGGACCCAGCCGTGAGTTTCTCTGGTCGCTGACTTCTCCGCCGGCTCCTGGGGCCCACCGTCGGGTGGGTCCTGCCGGCTGCCAATCTCTCGGCCGAAAGGTAGGGCCCCCCGCCCATGGGCCCTGTCCGCCGCTCTGCATTGTAGCCTCGCCTCTGATGACGAAGGCTTGGTCGGGGGAGCATGGCTATAGTACCGCCGCCTGGCGGGCGCCCACTATAGCCACACCCCGTCTTATCTGGTTAATGGCGCACAGACTCCAAAGGATGGAGAGGGCCGCCTGCTAGGAGTCAGTCTCCCTCTGTGCTGACTGGTAAGGACTCGCCGCCTTCCGGCGTATCACGGACAGGTAGGGCCTGCCGCCTGTAGGTCGTACTTTCAGCTTGTCATAGGGGCATGGCCTTCTCTACCATGATGATGTCATGGGTGGCGTGGCAACTGTGTTGCGCTGGACGAGGGATATACGCCCGATACGCCGCACTGTAGCCATGTTCGGCCCAGGATTCGGGGGTGGCAGGATGCACTGTAGCCACGCCTTGTCTCGTCGCTGTTAATGAGGTGTTGACTTCAAGGGAAATGGGCACCGCCTGCTAGGAGCTGGCCTCTCTGGAGGCTGCCTGCTAGGAGTCGCCCCTCCTCATGACTGCCTGTTGGGCTTCGCCGCCCTCTAGTAGCCGGCCGCTTGGACCAGCCGGCCTTAAGAGGGCGGCCCGTTGCTCTTGATGCTTGAGGGGCGCAGTCGGCCCCGATGTCTTGAAATACCATGGGGGGCTGATGAGGCTACACTACAAAAAAATACACTTCCGTGATGATACGTGTTTGTCACAGTAGGTCGCGTTTTTTGTCATGCATGTACATCCATGTCGATTTTCTGACAGAATCAAGATATTCATACCTGTGCTGTCGTAGATGTGTTCCATGACAATACCAAAATTGCCATCATGGAAGTGTCCACTTCCATGACGATAAATCGCGCGTCACAGAAGTGCTTTCGTCAAGGGTGACCGACACGTGGCATCCACCGTAACGGAACACCGTTAAGCTATCGGGTCGGGTTTTGGATCCGATAACCCGTTAACAGCCCCGACCAATGGGAAATTTCCACATGTAAAATTCTTATTGGCCGGACGAAACACGTCTCAGCTCGTCAGTGGGTCAGATAGGCGCCTATGATATGTCGACACGTGCCACGGCCCACCACTGGCCCATTTAGCTTACAAAGCCGGCCCGTTTGACTTGGTCAAAAGTTAACGGGCTGGCCCATGAAAAGCCTGTTAACGGTCTCTTCGCAAATAGCCCATTTTACGGCCCGTTAACTCACGACCCGTTAGGCCCTAAAGGAAATCGGCCCAACAACATCATGTGGGCCATCGAATATAACACCAGCCCATTTCACTTTCGGCCCATGTATGGCCCACGATGTCTTTCGGCCCATATGAGGCCTTCGTATCTTTCGCCCCTTTACAGGCCCACGGTGACTCTAGCCCATAATGAACAGTAATTTTCTTTATACCCGTTAACGGCCTGTGATTTACATGGGCCATTTCCAGCCCATGTTAGCTTTCGGCCTATTGACGGCCCATACGTTATTGGGCTCCTTTTCGGCCCTCGATTACTTCCGGCCCGTTACAGGCATGTTCCCCTAATGGGCCAAATTCGGCCCATGGCAAGAGTCAGCCCGTTACTGTCCTGTTCCCCTAATGGGCCAAATTCAGCCCATGGCAAGAGTCGGCCCGTTACTGGCCTGTTACCCTAATGGGCCAAATTCGGCCCATGGCAAGAGTCGACCCGTTTCTGGCGTGTTAAACCGTTGCGCCGTTTCCAGCCCGTCCTATATTCTGGCCCATTAACGACCCATTATGCCTATGACAGAATTAAGCCTTTGCTGTCCTACGGCCTATTAACGGCCTGTTACTGTGCTGGGCCGATACCAATTACGCCCGATTATGGCCCATGTAGACCCATTTATCCGACGGCCCGAGGCCCACCGATTACAGGCCCATTTATCAACGGCCCGTAGGAGACCCATGGATCCTACGGCCCGTATATGGCCCATGGTAGTTGCGGCCACTAGCAAACCAGGGAAAAAGAAGACTAGGAAATAAATAAGGCCGAAACTAACGCTAGGCTCTTAAGGCGATTGCACAGATTACATCCACTCGGCATCAAAGATCGCCACCAGTGCAAATATAGGGAACACCCTACACTATACAAAAATGGCTTGCTGTTTTCTTCAGCCGGTGGCTGCACGTTAAGAATAAATTTTGTATTGCACCAAAACAAATTACAACTATATAACAAAAGGAAGGTTGGCATAAAACTTAACAGTCTAGCAGATAAATGCACCACCAGAAGTTCAGAAGCTCAGTTCATTTGACCTGACTGTTACGTTTTCATGCTGTATTGTCCGATGGAGCACCATAACCCTTGCCTTCATTTCCCCTAGGCTCCTGAACAACATAGCAAATGTCTGATAGTCTGGTTTCAAAACCATGCATATCTTGACGTCATTGAGCAATGTTTCTCCTTGTTTCACAAAGGGTCTCTGTTAGGGAATGGACTTGTGTCTGGAGCGCAGATACAACATTGCTTTGAGCTTGCATATCTTGATCATGAGGCAGTTTGGATGATATTGCCTTAACAACCAACCCAGTATTACGCAGGAACGTGCTTTTGGCACTGTTAGTGGACAGGTACTGACCCACTGCAGCAAGAGCTGACATTGCGGTTATAGTTGCCTCGCCACCTTCAAAAGGTGGAGGTTCCACCATTTTTTTCCATAGCTCACTGAAAAGTTAAGGTTTTACATTAGTAGTACCAGAACAGAAGATATTAAGGAGGCAGCAAAACCAAACAAAATAGTTCTGGTCTATATACAGAACTTATTCTGGTGAACCCATGTAAAATATTAGTTGTATTTGATTGCAAAGTACAGAATAAAACCAGGTTCCAAACATATGACCATGTACCATCGCTAATGTATTGTCTATTTCTTCACATTTTATTGAGGGCTAAGGATAAAGAGACAAAGTTTATAATACGGTAAGCATAGTATGACATCATTCATATCACAAAACAACTGAGAACAGAAAAACATGCAATTGTAACGTTGTGTGGGCAAGTCCAGCACGGAACTAGATTACGGGTCAAGATCAAAGGAACATCACTCCTCTCTTTTAAACCTTGTAAGGTGCAATGATACGCTAAGACAATTGTGTATAAAATTGAAAAGATTAATAGACATTGGCTGCAAACCATGCAGTTCAAGGCACAAGTCAGAGTAAGTAGTAGTTAAAAGGCATGAGGATTAAGGACTTACAACAGCGGCTTTGACTGGTGTAGTCATGCCCTTCTTCTTGCTAGTGTGACAGTCCTTGAAGATTTCCACAACATTTGGTTCAGGTACTTTTTGGTCCTTGCGGGCTTTCCTCTGCATTTCGAACAAGTCAATATAGATCTGATAATATGGTACAACGAAAAGAGTGAAACAGCAGCTAATTACAAGAGCCTCGCAGTGTGCAATATAGCTACGAGATCCTGTCGTCTGTTGGAATTTCACTTTCGTACGGTTGGCCTTGTTCTTTGAATAGTTCACCTACAAGAAGATAGATTTCTGTGGCACATGCGTAAATAGGACTTCAACATGTGATCTGATCACATATATATAATGTACCTGATACTTCGGATCAGACCAGTGTTTAACAAGGCCCCTCCAGTCTTCATCCGATATATTTTCCACTGGAGATGTTTGGGAAAGTTCACTGTTAGCCTTTCCTTCAAAGTGAGTTTTCCTCAAGTTATACCGATACTGTCGCAGAGCAGACTTGAAAACATGGGTGCAAGCTTGTCTGGTTGCATCATCTTGGCTATCCAACTTGAACCTCATCTGTTGAAAATTATGGGAGTCTCATTATCAGCAACCTAGAAAGTATGGGACAGAGCAAGACGATATTACTAGTTTCCATACACAACCATACTTAAAGATAAATGGTTGAGGAAGGTGTTGAACTGGGTTTTGTCTTTGTCATTCCTGTACTGAATCCATGTTGGGAGGATACGTACATGACACCTAACGGCAACCGCTGCCTCTGATACTAACTTGGCTGACTCTGTAGCATCACGTGGCCTTTTTAAACCTGCCTCAAAACGGATCTCCATTCTTCCTCCTCTAGATTTAGTCCAACAACAAACATAGGAAGTGTTAGTGTACATCAAACTGTGAGACTACATATAAAGAAGCATGCAACTGTAACTTGACTCCAGCAACTACCTTCTTGCTGTTGAAGCTCACAAGGTTCATCTGATATTGCCAACTCGTCTTGTGTCAAGAGTGCTTGGGAAGTAGTGTCAGGTGGCAAGGGAGCTTGGGAACGTGCTGCTAGCTCAGTTGACGCACGAGTAAGTCGTGCAGCTGGTAGTACTGTGGTAGGTGTTGCAAGAACTGGGGCTGTCTCTGCTTGTTTGGTGGCAGCTATTTGTTTCTGTTTGGCTTTTTTTGCAACTCGTGTAGCATGGGATGTCGTGTTTGTAGAATTTTCCGCTGGACTTTGACCTTCTATTGCACCATCAGTACCAGCAGAATCTGCAGGATTCATCCGCTTCTCATTCCCTGCCATTCTGTGTTTCTTCCTCTTTCTCTGTGCCATGTTAAGTCAAGCCGACAAGAAAAACGAATAACAATTTAGTACTTCAGAACAAATTGATGCGTGATGCAGACGAACTGAACTTTGATGTTAGACAACCACATGATAGGAGGATGTAATATGTATGAAAAACAGGACGGAAGAGATAACCAGAACTATGATGTGTAAACTAAGAAGAAGACATTTCACCAAATTAGAAGCAATGCAATGGAAGGTAGACACCATATGAAAGATGCTACAAATATCGCTCTGCCAAGTTAACAGTGTCTCATCATAAATGGCGTTTAAACAAATGTGAAGCAGTACAAGAAATAAATCATATGCAAGACGCAAACAACATCACACTACCATGTTAGAGGTCTCTCGTCATTAGTGCCATTGCATATTCACAACATTGCATATTGACAGCTTATGATGTGTAAACTAAGGAGAAGGCATTTCAACAAATTAGAAGCAATGAAAGCTAGACACCATATGAAAGATGCAACGAATATCACTCTACCAAGTTAAAACTGTCTCGTCATAAGTGCCATTTCAACAAATTAGTAGTACAAGCTAGAAAAGAATGTGAGATGTAACCTATATCACACTCTGAAGTCAAACGTGTCTTATGATAAGTGATTATTGCAGGTTACACAACAGTAGTAATTTGATGTAAGAACATGGTGTGATAGACAGATATTGTATGTTCTAGAAACAGGAACACGTGTCTTATTAAAGTATAATGTGTAAAGTAAGCAGATGGAATTCAACAAAATTAGAAGCAATACAAGCTAGACATCACACATAACATACAACTATAACAGTGCCAAGTTAGAGGGAGCACCCGTGATGCTGCACTAGGGGAGACGTGCTCATCATAAACACAGCTTTGTTGAGTGTCTATGCATGTGTTGTCTTGGAAATCATCTTGGGGGTGTGGAGGAGTAGAAACTGTAGAGGCCCTCCGTTCGGAAGGAGCACCTTTATCCGCTGCCTTGCTAACTTCCTTACGCTTTATTGATTTTGAATTGTCAAGTAAAACCGACAAGAAAAGCAATAAAATTCTCTCTTCAGAACTCATTCATGCATGATACTGACAATCACTACTTTGATGTAAGGCAAACACATGATACCAGGATGGAATATGTACGAAAAACAGGACGGCATGGCATGTTCACAACTATTTGTGTAAACTAAGCAGAAACCATTCCAGCAAATAAGAAGCAATGCAAGCTAGACACCACATGAAAGATGCAACCAATATGACTCTGCCAAGTTAAAAGCGTCCCATCATAAATGGAATTTCAACAAATTAGAAGCAGCGCATGCTATAAATCATATGAAAGATGCAACTAATATCGCACTGCATATACTAAAGGTGTCTCGTCATGTTGATTGATGCGGGATACAAAAAAAACAATAGTTTTATGTAAGGACATGCTTAATAGACAAATGTACTATGTACTAAATACAGGAAGGCATGTCACATTAACAGGTATAATGTATAAGCTAAGCAGACTAGCACATGCAGTTTAACCAGATTGGAAGAATTACAATCTAGACACCATATGCAACATGCAACCACATATCACGCTGCCAAGTTAGAGCAAGCACCTGCGATGCTAGTGTAGGGGAAATGATGTAATCAACTACAGAGCTACGTTCACTATCTTCATCTAGCATTTCTGTTTCTTGAGAATCATGTCGGGAGGCTGACGCTGCATTCTTTAAATGAGGAGTAGTCCCCTTGCTTGCCTGCCTCGTCATAAGTGATTGATGAGGGATACACAAGAACATTAGTTTGATGTAAGAACATGGTTAATACACAGATGTACTAGTATGTACCAAAAACAGAAAGGTATGTCATATTCAAAGGTATAATGTGTAAGCTAAGCAGATGCAATTTAACCAAATTGGAAGCAATACAAGCTAGACATCCGGCTGGAGTTGTGAGCATGATCATATAGGACCTGAGAGCCTGGTGGGAGGCGGGCTGCTTCGCCACCATCGCAGCTTTTTAGTTGGCTTCCAGGTGATGCCTATCTTTGCTGGGCTTGTCACTGGCTTGGCCAGTGCCCTGACTAGCTATTTGCCTTCTGGTGCTCACGAGATGGTGGTTCATGTAAAAAAATAGCTTTCCTTTTCTTACGACTTCGGCCTTTCGAATACAAGCTAGACACCACATGGAACATGCAACCACATATGACACCGTGAAGTTAAAGCAAGCACCTGGGATGGTGGTTCATTGCGAGCGGGGTCATCAACTCCAGGGCTACGTTTACCGTCTCCATCTGCTGACATTGCATCCTTTATGGCGCTGTAACGTGTCTTGCCTACCCGGATACGAAGCTGGAGCAACTTCCTTCTTTTCTTTTTGGCTTCTCTCATGGAAGAGAGTCTGAAATACCCTTGCATAAAAACACAATAGTGAGAGTAAGGGTGAAGTGTGTGTAGAACTAGTGCACTGTAAAAGTAGCAGATAGCAGGTGGCTGAAAAATAAATGACAGGAGACATATGATAGCTCTACAACATTGCATGGCAAACAAAATTAGATTCTACTCCGTATGATTTTGTAATATATGAGCATAGGAAATGCAGGTACTCCTCCAGCACACCACCACATGTGGTCATATCTAAGATAACAGTCGACTGAAAATAAATAGGTTAGTCGTTTTTTAATGAATCGTCCGATCTATAAGGAACGGGCAGATGGCCTTCGTCTACCTCCCGCCAGTCACTGTTGACGATCTTTCTCGAACCGCCAGCGACCACTGGCCCAGACCCTTGCCTCCGCCGCCCCGCCCTCCCATCGACCTCACACCACCGCCGTGCTTGGCAGCGCCCCCAGGCCATCCCTTTAATCCCGGCCGACCTCCAGATCATGCGCCAGTAGCTCTAGGCCGCACACGCCCCTAAGATAAACACCAAGGCGCTGCTTCCCCGGCGTAATAGGCGTACTAGCGCCTGTTACGCCGGGGAATGCTTCCGTTAATTGGGAATCAACTGGCCAGAAATTGAAATTCAGGGGGGCGACGGACCTCTAGCTATGGTGAAATAGTATATGAGGAGAAACCTTGTGCATCGCGAGTTACTAGGAACATCTAGTATCAAGAAGAAGCGGTCAACTAGTGTCTTCTATGGGATGAATACCGTGCAAGCAGAGACGTAAGATTTGCACGAATAAGGGAAGAGGAGTACCTTTTTCGGTTGCGGGTGTGGTCACCTCCACATGTCACGCCGATCTTCTTATTTTTACCAGGGAAACCGATGTTCTGGAGGGTGCAGGCTTGGACGAACCCATGGCCAAATTGTTGACTGTGTTGCCGTGGCCGTATGTCAGCGGAGGGGAAGCTGATCCGAGGCGGCGAAGGACGGCATAGCAGGAACAGCTCCGGTGCGGTGGAGGGTGGCGAAGTTGGAGCGGCAGCAGTGAGGCGTAGGACGGCATGGTTGAACTGGCTCGGGTACGGACGGCTCGGCCTCGTCTTCAACTACTAGCCGTGGAGGGCGTTGCGGTTGAGGTTGCGGTGGACGACGACGTCGGGGTATCGGCTCCGGCGTGATGGAGGAGGGCGACGGTTGATGGGTTGGATGGGGTGGCGGACGGAGGACGCCGGGGTTTCGCGGCTGGTGGAGAGGTAGTTTTGGCACCCACGGAGTACGAATGGGGAATCGGACGGGTGGGGGGAACCATGTCTCGGTCTGGGACGCGCTTGTTTTTTGCTTTTTTGAACAGAAGATGGGACATGCTTGTTTGACATTTGGGGAAAGTAAAAACTTTGCCCCCCTCTTAAATTTCGGACCTACTGCGGGTCGGGGGTAGGATGGTAATCCCAGGTGTCCCAAATAGTGGGCGGGAGTGATTTCGGCCGCGCGCATGTGTGCTTAGGCGGCCATTGTGTATGAATGTTTTTCGGATGCGGTTGCGTGGCGTCTAGATGAAGCTACAAACCTACCCCGGTTTAGACCTTTGGACGTCGGGCCGGTAGGTTTCACGGGTCGGAGTTATTAGAAAGGTAATTTCCTTGTACTACCAAACATTGGTCTCACGCGGTTTCGGGCGAGTAGAGGCTCTTTTGGCGCTTCGTTCGAAATTTTGAAACACAAGCATTCACGTTTAGAGTACTCTTGAACTATGAGGATTGACCTAAATAGACAACGTTATATTTGACCTTGTATGTTTGAAAACCTCATTAAATTATCCGCTTCTTTTTGAAATTTTGAAACTTGAAAATCCTATAACTACGATTATTTTGGAATGGAGGAGCTAAATTTGAATCTATTTTGTACACGACTACATATGCTATTATGTACAAAATCAGAGCAAAGATTGGTGCCCCCATAATTTAGGTATGGTTTACAAATGCCATGATATCAAATTCAAGTAATTGAATGGACTTCATGTTGAATTCGATTTTTTAAACCACCTTAAGTTGAATTCAAATGTATGCTTGTTCATAGGTAGCTATTTATAATGTCCATTGTGTAACTTTCGTATGTATAATGTGCTTTACACACACAACATGAACTATACTCACGTTTATATTCGATTGCTAAAGCGATGCATTGTCTGGAGTTCAATTGTGTCGAATGATAACATAGACATGCTCAAATTCGATTGAATCTAGATGTATGATGGATCAATGACCGCTCCTTACGTGAATTGCAAATATCATGATCCCATCCTAATATTTGGATACAATTTATATCTTTAATCAATGTGTAGAGCAGTCTTTTACGTGTAGTTTCACTCTCCATCGGTGGTCTCTCACACATGCTCACACACTCTCTCCCAAGGTGTCTTTCTTGCACACATGCTCTAGATATAACCCTCGCTCCCTCTCGTAACCATTTACAACTGTTTTCACTAACCTTTATCACAAGCACTCTTCCTCTCACAAACACACACACGCACAATCCTCATCGACCCTTTCTATATACATGGACCTGCCTACGTGTCTCATGTACGCACATTATCTTTACGCCTGTCTCTCACGCATTTTCTCAGACCTCTCTTTCTAATCGACGAGTACAATTCTAGCAGAGCATTATGTAGGATGCCCCTTAAAGTTAGGTTGGATGAATAGTAATATCAGAGATAAAGGGGTTACCTTAGTCCGAGAACCTAGGGTTACAAATCCTAGACGGCTTTGTCAGTGGACACAGAGTCCTTCACAATTCTGTTATCTTTGTCTTGTACGACTAGTCATCTATGGGTCTTCCTAAATGCGTCACGAGCCGACCAATGTGGCGCAGGACGGAACCGAACGAAGGGCCTCACCTCGACCCACCGGACCTCACGCGGTGACACACCCTCTGCCCCCACGTCTCATTATCTTCTCACACCCACACATACCAACACAAACACCACACACACAGAAAATTTCTCCTGGTGCCTCTATTCCCTCCCCCTTGCATATACACACTCAAGGGAACGGAATCTCTTGTTGTGACGTCAAATTCGTCTCTCTCTCTCTAGACCACTCTCATTTCTCCTGCTATCTCTCCCACGCCCCCCGTCGGCCCCTCTATCCATGCCTCTCTCGAATACGTAATACACACACATACCTCTCTAGGCCCTGCCAAATGCATCAACTACACATTCACACATGTTACATCACGTACCCCATTGATCTTCACGTTTATTTCGCATACAACATTCCTTTTGAATAAAGTGTGGCCAAAAAATTATTTTAGAGTTTCTACATATATACAACATTACAAAGTTATATGGAGGAGTACGAACGCTAATTTGCATTGCATGGTGCCCACAATGATATTTATTCCGCACTGTGAATTTGTGTATTTTTATACTATATACAAAGTTAGTCATAATAAAGAGAAACGGAGAGCATCTCTCTCTCCATCGCATACCCCCTGTACGCCCCTTTCACGTATGCACACAAAACTATCTCCAGGTCCTCTGAAAGTAAGCCCCCAGAAAATTCACGCATGTTTCATCTTTCTCGCGATATATGCAATGACGATCATTGTATTTGAAGCGAAAGCACGATGCGTACATTGGACTTCAGAATCCACTCATTATGGTCACCATTTACGTTTAGTGGTTATTATATAGTCACGGGCTCACCGTACAACTCTGTATTTGCTCATGACATGACTAGTTGACCAGTTAAACGCTCCACGTGGCACCTCTAGTGTTGCATCACATTATCTCACTACCATCGTGCCCACCTGTCGACTTGTATCTACTCTACATCTACACTCTTATAAAATACATAAAATACACTCTTATAAAAACAGAGTTGGTGATGATGGTGTGCCTGCCATCCTGCAATATAGGCCGTCCGATTTATATCTGACGGATAGGAAAGAAACTATGGCAATTTTGCAAAAAGGTACCCACACACCTCTCCACACTTGCAAATAAGGCCTTCCCTCATTCATCCTTTTCTCTCACAAGATAAACAAGTCATACAAATGCATCTTGATGTTACGTGCAACGCACGGGCATCTTGCTAGTAAGAATGAAAACAAACGACAAAAAAAATATTTGGACGGTGGTTTGAAGTCATGACCGCGGGCACAGCGGACAAGGTGGCCTTGTATTGGTATGCTGAGCCGTCTGTTTTAACACACAGGAGCTGGTGTGGTGATTATACACACACGCACGCATGCACACAAACTGCATCCACGCAACACTCACACAAACACATGCACCCACGCACGCACGCAACACTCACATGTACACACGCATCCACGCACACACGCACGCACGCAACACTCACACGCACACACGCACGCATGCATGCACACACCAGTACACCACACGACCAACACACACTCTCACGCTCAAGTGCTCAACCTACACGTGCATGCGCACACATCAGGCCCTGACAGCGCATACACAACCAGGTGATTCCCGCGCATGGGTTGGAGCCTTGTCGCGCCTGCGTAAATTTGTGTTTATCTGACCTTTTGCCTATGCGAACTGACAGGTGGGACCCACAAGGAACATGGTCAATTTAACTAGTCAACATGGCGCCACGCAGACTATTTGGCCGGTCAACAGAGTGCAATCCGATGCTGAACTGTGAGCAAGTGACCATATAATCACCGCAAAACGTATATAGTGACCGTAATCAGCTTATTCTGAAGTTCGGTGACCGTATTACGCTTTTCTCTCTGTAGGCCCTCCAAAACTACATCTCTACACGTTCTCGCATGTTACATCTAACAACTATGCAATACAGCACTACTACTACACTCTAACACAATAAATCATATGTGTTTTTAGTTTTACTAGATATCATATTGTTACTTATAATTATTCAGTTTGCATACATTAAAATTGCCTTTGAAATATATGGCCACTATCATCTACCATGCAGGAAAAATCCCACCCTTTCCTGTTTAATCGGGTTTGTATCGATGGATCGTGTGAAACAACAAAACTATAGTACTATACAGTACTACAAGTGACAGTTCACTTGGCCGTCGTGTCGTCTACTGCTCCGTCGTAAGAGTGGAGCGCTCGCTTTCATAAATCTTTTAGTCCCTTTCGCTGACATGTGGGACATCAAGCTACCGGGTCCACGTGCCATACCGGAATACAGTGCAGAGCAGCCGGGGTGAAGCACCCCAGTCATGGCGCCGGCGTAGTAATGAGCAATGAGGCGTCAAATCACAAAGCTGCACCGTTCCCGCAGTTAAGTTGGAGGGACGAAGCAACCATCACATCATTTCACTCATTGCTGAATCCGCTTCTCCCTCATCTTCTTCAACTTAACCACATGTTGCTTCTGCCGTTGTTCTGCCTCATGTGGGACGCGGATCGGCTTGGTAAAGCACTGACACGTGGGACCGCATGTTAGCAAACCGCCAGGACAACGTCCTCCGAAAATAAGAAGCCTAATCCTAAACTTACAAAGGGCTACGTAGCTGCTACGTATACTTTCCATCTAATCTATATATGCCCCGCCTGATTTTCAGGTGGGGTGGGCCGAATCCTCTCCTTTAATCCAATCAAATAGTCCCACATCACATCAGTTCGTAACATTACGTAAACCATTATGTGGATGTAGCATTGCTCAAATAAGAAACCTCCCCCGCCATCCGCGCGGCAAAATCACCTCCTTTTTACTAATCTTGATTCTATAATTTTTTAGATCAATATAATTGAGATTTGTATAGATAGCACACAGGAGCAAAACCAAGTGGTACGGTTAAGGGCATCCACAATGTGTAGCCAAATGTGAAAATAGCTTTTGGCATCATGGGAACCATTGTGGACGGTGTTGCCAAAGCCAAAAAGATGGAACCAAAGCTCCCTGATTGATTGATTGAAGGAATAGAAAAATGCAACGTCTCTCCTCTTTCTCCCATGCTTGGACGCATGTAGTACAGTATAGAGCACAGAGTCTACTCCCTTGTCCCTTCTATCACAAATCACAAAGCAGTGAGGCGTCAAATCACAAAAGCACGGGCGAAGCAACGATCATTTCACTCTTTGCTGACTCCGCTTCTCCATCGTCTTCTTCGAGAAACCATCTCACCGCACTAGTACTCCTAGTAGTACTAGTAAAGGACTTCCTGGATGCAAATATGGCGGTTGTCTCAGCTAGCAGGCGGCACTTGCGAACGGCTTACCGTGGTCTCCCTCAATGGTGTTCTCCGTCGAACGCACTTCGCCAAACCACCCAAAAAAAGATATCGTCGACGTCACTGCAATGGGGAAGGAAGTCAAATATAGTTACTACCTCCATTTTTTTGTACACAAGGCTAGTATATCAAAATTACAATTTGCAAAGGGCCACTAACACTAATCGAGGCAAAATTGATGGGGTTAGCAACCAAGGACATTAATATCCCCTGCATGCATGCGGAAGTGAGAAGGTTGGTTTGCATGGTGCTGCATTAATCAAGCGATGAGGAGTGAGATGGTTAGCTCTTTGGTCTTTGGAGAAAAAATACGCATTAATTGACACGTGAAACGAGGATTTGTATCGATTAAATCCCGTGAAGGAAAACCCCGCCTTTCTTTTTTAACACTAGTACTCCTAGTACGTACGTACTTATCCTGTTTGGGTCTAGGCCTTGCATTGCCAAACTTCGCCACACATTTTTGCCAAGCTTACCTAAAGTTTTCAAAATGAGAAGGAGGTACACTTGCGCACGGCTATCGCGGTCGCACCGCACCCTCACACGGTCGCTCCTGCAGGCCGCGGTCGCACCGCACCCTCACACAGTCGCTCCTGCATGCCGCAAACCCAACCAAGGGAACGCACCCTCACTGACACGTGCTGTCGCATGTGAACAAACCAAACTCATCCATCCTATCGCTGACACATAATTTTCGTTCATAGAGTATGTTTATCCAACCGCATGTTGGGGAGTATCCGTACGACCCGTGCGGTGGTCTGTTGGGGAAGAAGAAGAGGTGAGGAAGAAGAAAAGAAGAGTTAGGAGACGTAGGATATTCATCCAACCGCCTGAAATGGTAGACTGACCCAAGTCAGGCGACTTGCATAACAAATATATGTTTTTACACAGCAAAAGATCCATAAAAACAACAACATAAAGAAAAACTATCACTGCTCGCAGAAAGAGACGGCCTCGTCGTCTTTGTCTGTCGGCGCGAACCAGCCGTCCCTGCCGACGTGTGTCTCCGCACCGTGGTTATCCTCGGCCTCTAGCTACTCGTTCAAGCGGAGCGTGCGGGCGCTCTGCACGGACGAGAGCACAGCCCGGTTCAAGTCGAGGACGTCCAGTTCCGCTTGCAGGAGGGCCTCGATGGCAGCGGCATCCGCGCGCTCCGCGTCGAGTCGAGCCTCCGCCGCCCGGTTCAAGTCCAGGACGTCTGATTCCGCCTGCAGGAGGTCGTCAATGAGAGCGGCATCTGCGCGCTCTGCGTCGAGTCGAGCCTCTGCTGCCCGGTTCAAGTCCAGGACGTCCGGTTTCGCCTGCAGGAGGGCCTTGATGGCAGCGGCATCCGCGCGCTCCGCTGCCCGGTTCACATCCACGACATCCGGTTCCGCCTGCAGGAGAGCCTCGATGGCAGCGGCATGCGCGCGCTCCGCGTCGAGTTGAGCCTCTGCCTCTGCCTCCCGGTCCTCCTTTAGTATTGCCATGTTGAACCGCTGGTCCGCCAGCACCATGGGGGACTCGGACGACGACACGAAATCGACGTCCATCGTCTCATACCCATCGGGGGCCTTCTGCGCCGCGACCTCCGCCATGAACATTGGACCGGCTTCCTCCTCCTCGTAGCTTGGCTCTAGAGAACTCGGGGATTGGCCCGCCTCAAGCGAGCTTGGGAACGAAGGTCTGTGGCGCCGACCGCCGCTGCGATTTCTGCGCGGCGCTCCGGCGTCAGCATCTTGTAGTAAGTGATCTTGCGGCGCACCATGGCTTTCCGGCGAACTAGGGGACACTTGATGCGGGCTAGGGGAATGGGCTGGAGATTTGGTGTGGTTTTAGGGCAGTGGCTGGCGTAGGCCGAGCAGCGAAGGTTCTGGTGTGAATAGTGGTTCCAGTGATGACCGGTCAATCGGTTTTGGCTGTACATCGCTCTTGTCGTGTTCGCGTTGCAGCCCGGCACGCTGGACCCTCCATGTCGCTCACCCAATGGCACGCGCTTCGTCTTGCGTTTTCGCTCACTTGTGGGACCGCAGTTGAGAGCAAACCGACGTCCCTCCCCCTCCCCCGCCCGCGTCATTTATTATACCACCACTCCCTCCGTTTTATGCGGAGTAAATAAAAACAGACGGAGTATACTACGGATGAGGATCCCCTGACGTGGCCGAACCCATTGAGTAACTGACATGCGGGGCCTAGCAAGCATGGGGTCCGCCAGTAAGTGACTGAAAGGGAGGGTAAGGCAGGGATACCTACGTCAGAGGATCCACTTCCACTATACTACTTTGACCAAATGTTAGAGTAATAATATGTGACATGCAACTTACACAAATGTTAGAGTAATAATATATGACATGCAACTTACAGAAAGCATACAAGGTCTAATGCGTTTTTCGAGGCTAACTTTGACCAAATGTTAGAGTAATAATATATGACATGCAACTTACACAAAGCATACGGTCAAATTCGTATGTGAAAGGAGTTTCCAATGATATAATTTTCACATTATACATCTCATGTACTATTAATCTTGTCAATAGTCAAATTGGAAACCATCTCGAGTACAAATCTAGGAGTACGTACGAATCTAACAATATTGATTGGGCGTTGTTGAATGTTGATACCTTTTTGATTAAAGTAGAGATACTTTGACTACACATAAAACTTATATGTAAACTAGAAAGGATAGGGGGAGTATATTGTACGTTCAAAAACGAAACGAACATTGAATACCCTTTATATATGATTTGCGGAAGCTATGATCACCGGTTCAAAATTCTGAATCTGCCTTAAGTATCACGTGCCCCCACTCGTTCCCTCTCGATTTCATCTCGGGGTCCGGAGATCTATTGAAAGAGGATTAGGGTGGGTACATGCGAATGATACTCGGCGGAATGTTCAAATGAGGCATGCGGGAGGATGGACTCGACTGGAGGGTGACATGATCGATGGAGAAGAGGGTTGGAGAGGAATGAGAAATAAGCAAACGCCACATGATTATACTTGAACGGCTCAAATAAACAATAAGTTGTCTCGCTTGGCCTACATAGTGAAAGGCCTAATGCGCAACGCGGAGCACTGACGCTCGAATATGGCCAGGAAAATAGGGAAATCGACATGTGGGGCACACCCGTCGGGACGACGTAGCGCAGACTAGTCCAATGGAGGAGCTGGCCCACGACCTCCTCGCCACCGACAACCGTTCATGTGGGTCGTTGGGGCCAACAACGGGGCGCAGCTCCAACACCGCCTCTAGACACGACGACCGCGGTGAGCGACACGCTCATATCGTCGCTAGACACGGTCGGTTTCAGTGTGCCGAGGGTGGCGTTAGTGCTCTGGCACGACCAACGGTATGTTTGGTTTGTGCCCAAGGTTGCCCCATCAAAGTATTGGGTAGCCAAAATTTTGGTTGAGGTATTGGTTGCCCATGATTTGGCCGACATTGGCAAGAAAAATGAACTAGAGTTGGCTAGAGTTCATTGGCATGCCAAAGAAATGGCAACCATCCAAACAAAGACCAATCTTTGGGTCATGACCAAAATTTTGGTTGAGGTATTGGTTGCCCATGATTTGGCCAACATTGGCAAGAAAAATGAACTAGAGTTGGCTAGAGTTCATTGGCATGCCAAAAAAATGGCAACCATCCAAACAAAGACCAATCTTTGGGTCATGACCAAAATTTTGGTAAGGTGCACTTTGGCCACAATCCAAACACACCCCAACACCAGGCTCGTCGAGGATGCACGGGGCGCCGCGACGCGTCCGCAGAGTGGTGTAGCGCGGCCAACGGTATCCTCTGGACCTGAGACCATGCCGGGTCGTCTTGCTTTTTCAATGACATGCGGGGATCGCATGTGAGCAAAGGGCATCTCCAACGTTTCCACGACCGCAACTGACTACCCTGGCACACCAAAACCCTCGTCCCTCGCGCCGTCGCGCGGTGCGTTCCCAGCCGGCGCCAGCTGCCCACATTCATGCCGTCCGTTCGTATGTCGTCGTTAAGAGGCTTGGTGCCCGAGGAACCAACTCCGGAGACTTAATGATGCACCCGGACGCTTGGCCTCACCGGAATGCGCTACTTAAAGCGGCAACGCCCAGCTAACCTCCACACCATAGCGCATCGTCCTCCTACCTGGCACCACATCCGCCATGACCGCTAGTGCGAACGCTCTGCGGGAGAGCTTGTCTTTGGGGATGAAGCTCAAGGTCGCCGCCCTCGCTCAAGTCGCCTCTCGCGACGCAATAGCGGCGTAGCCGGACGCGGACGCGACCGCATAAGCGGTGGCCACGCTAGCGGCCGACGACGGGAGCACCGTCAGCCACGTGTCCGACTTGCCGCCGTCCAACGTCCGGCACCACCGAGGTCGGGGACTCCTTCGAGGATGAGTAGGGCATGGGAGGCGGCAGGGCATGGTGTGCCAACTAGCCGGTCCGTATCCCGTGTTCTACTCTTCCTCGCCGGAGACTGCACCTTCACTTCACGGGTCTTGAACCCCGCCCCCGTACATAGAGATCGCAGATGGAGGACGTCGGTCGCCGCCGTAGAATAGGTTTAGGGTCGGGTTTCTTTTATTTTTCTGTCCTATAAAAGTTCGAAATGTAATGAAAATCTGCCGTGTTTGCATTAATCTCGGCCGGTGTATATGAACTTTCACAATAATATACATGTTGTAGGAGTACTAGCAAGATGCCCGTGCATTGCACGGAAGATCAAGATCTTGTGGGAGAAAACGATGAACGAGGGAAAGCCTTATCTGCAAATGTGGAGAGCAGTGCGGATAAATTGTCATAGTTTCCTTCCTATCCGTTAGATATGGATCGGACGGCCTATATTGCAGGATGACAAGCACACCATCATCACCAACTCTGCTTTTTATTGAACCGAGACAAATCTAACATGCGAAGTAAAATAAACACATAGGGTCTATACATACACAAATTATCCTAGGCACTCCAATAGTACGTCCACTACACATTCACGTATTTCACATCTTTCTACATCTACGGGAACCTACGAAAGGGTTAATGTAAATTGCCTCTCTCTCTCCTCCCCTGATTTTCATGGTGGTGGGCCCCTCCCTCCCCCCAATCTACAATCAACAGCTCACACGTTTCACATTACGTTAATTATGTAACTAGGATTATGTAGGTGTAGCATTACTCGTCCTAAAAAACCCAACTAAGCCAACCTCCCAGCATATCGCGCGGGAAAAGACCCGGCCGCGCCGTTTTAGTCGGGATTACCGGATTACTAGTAGTAGTAACGATGGATCGCGTGAAGCAACAAATTGTTTTTTGAGGGGGCGAAGCACCTAGTTTAAAAGGAAAAAAGGCGGTACACTCACAGCCCTCCAGTCGCGGTCGCATTGCACCCCACACATGGCTCACGCAAACGGAACGCGCTTCGGCTTGCCTCTTCACTGACACGTGGGACTGCACTTGGAGAAACCAACCATGCGCCAAACTCCCCCCGCCCACCGCGCGAAAATCCTCCCCCCCACACCCAAAAATTCCCCCAAATCCGATTCAACCGCCCTTCGGCCAACTAGCCAATAATATTCCCCAAACCCCCCTCCCCCCTGTCCCCCTCC